>NC_064926.1:202995924-203298954 GCF_023897955.1 Schistocerca gregaria
CTACATTCCTAACTTATATTCCGAAACGTAAAATCCAAAAAAAGATGTCGAAGTGAATGAGAATAAAATGACATAATGTGACATTTACGACAGTTTCCAGAACACAGTCAATATTCTGTCGTTATGATGCATTCATGGAATCCCGTTGTCAGTGAAATTTGAACAGTATTACGTACTCTAACCACACTTTTCGATACTGTGGAGAATAGCCAGCCTGTGTCGGCTGCTAGCCGCTTCGAGTTCGTGCCGCTGTGGCGCTGCAGCGCGCATGCGCGGATCTGAGGCAGATTGCTTCTCATTGGCTGGCGCGAGGAAAACTGAAACAGCATTTTGGTTCGCCAGGACCGTTCGGCATCGCTTTCGAAATGCTTACTGAATAATGTTGGGGCTGTGTTTCGAAAACAAGACTGTTCGGTGCTTTTATTTCAATGGCTTCTTTAATTATACTATTCGAGAAGCCATTTGCGCGAGCCACGACGAATGTTTCGTCAAATTTTATCCGGTTTCAGTTTTTAAGGCCTACTCAGCTAAAGCTGATTGCTCGGAGTAGCGCAGGCGATAAAACCTCTCATGCTGCTTCCTGCATTGTTCCACAGTGCATACTGTTTGTCCGACGTAAGACTGGCGACACTCGAAAGGTATCTTGTAGACCCCAGGTGTTCTCAGATCTGTTACGTCTTTGACAGGTCTCAGTAACTGACTGATTTTCGTCAGAGGCTCTAAGATCGATTTGATCTTGTGTCGTTTCAGCAGGCGGTTTATCTTGCCCGACACGGAGCCACAGAACAGCAAGAGAGCAAGTTTCTTTTCCTGCTCCAAGTCGGTGGTCTTGTTGTGAGTCTTGTAAGAAACCACTTTATTCATTACACAGAAGTTACAGCCGTTCTTCCTGAAGACCTTGCATAGGTGGCTCACCTCATGGCGCACGTTATCAGCGTCTGATATCATTCTTGCAGGATACACCGGTGTTTGTAAAACAGCTAGCTTCTGTGCCAGGTTATGATGGTTGATCGCGTGCAAGTACAGATCGGTGTGGGTGGGTTTTCTATAGACGCTGTGAGCGAGGCATCCGTTTCGTTTGCGGCGGATGAGAATGTCCAGGAAGGGCACTGCATCGTCTTTTTCTACCTCCACGTAAACTTGATGACACTCTTAATGCCGTTAAGGTGTTCCAAGAACTCGTGGGGATATGGGGATATGTGACGAACTAGTCGTCAACGAATTAGGCATTAATGGTGCCGTGCCTAAGGCAATACACTCAAAATTCTTAATGAAAAGGTTTGCAGCGGCTGGAGCTAACGGGCTACCCATTGCAACGGCCGTCCGTCTGATCGTAATACTGCCGTTGTGCAGAAAATAAGAAGACATACCTCGACCACTTACAAAACACTGGGATACTAGGTTCAAACAGTACTTGATAGGTGCATTCGCAAACAGCGTCACCGCATCGAAACTGACCACAATGTCGCCCTCACTAAGCCGAAGGCAGTTAATTCAGCTGATACATCTGCTGAATTTTTAGTGTGATGCTCGCAGTGTCCCACACGTGGGGCGAGGAGATTGGCCAAGTACGTCGCCAGTTTGTATTTTGGTGAACCGGTGGTGGAAACGATGACCCATAATGGCGTCCCGTCGTTGGGGGTCTTCGAAGGAGCAGTAGGTGATCTAGTTGTCTGTGGGAGCAGATTCTCACCACAGTTTCTCCCATCTAAGAGCGCTAGAGAAGTTCAGATGTTTTTCTTATTGTTCTCGATGTTGCGTCGCGTGGGGGTTTACTATAAATAGCTTCATACAGTAGCGTGCAAATCTTCGTTTCATAGCCCGAGTATTCCATAATTACGGCGGCACTTCTGTTGTCAGCAGGACGGACCACAATCGTCTCCCCACTGGTGGTGTTCACAGGACATCGCGCTCAGCCCTGGTCATCTTGGGAGCTGCGATGGTGTACTCAACGACGAACCAGGGTGTACGAATGGGAAAACGTCATTTTTTCGGATGAATCCAGGTTCTATTTACAGCATCATGATAGTCGCATCCGTGTCTGGCGACATCGCGGTGAACGCACATTGGAAGCGTGTATTCGTCTTCGCCATACTGGCATATCACCCGGCGTGATGGTATGGGGTGCCATTGGTTACACGTCTCCGTCACCTCTTCCTCGCATTGAAGGCACTTTGAACAGTGGATCTTACATTTCAGATGTGTTACGGCCTGTGATCCTACCCTTCATTCGATCCCTGTGAAACAGTACATTTCGACAAGATAATGCACGACCGTATGTTTCAGTTCTCGTGTGGGCCTCTCAGGATACAGAAAATGTTCGACTGCTGCCCTGACCAGCACATTCGCCAGATCTCTCACCAACTGAAAACGTCTGGTCAATGGTAGCCGAGCAACTGGCTCATCACAATACGCCAGGGTGGCCGAGCGGTTCTAGGTGCTACAGTCTAGAACCGCGCGACCGCTACGGTCGCAGGTTCGAACCCTGCCTCGGGCATGGATGTGTGTGATGACCTTCGGTTAGTTACATTTAAGTAGTTCTAAGTTCTGGGGGACTGAGGACCTCAGCAGTTAAGTCCCATAGTGCTCAGAGCCATTTGAACCATTTTTGAACTTAGAACCGCTCGGCCACCCCGGCCGGCGGTCGATAGCAGAACACACTGTCGTCACGTCCAGTATTATCTGGAGCTATGTTTGGTTAATTGTTGAACTAAGAGTTAAGTTTGTTCTAATGTGTCTATATTACTATCAACCACATTACTTAGAGGTTAATGTTTTGTTCTACTGATATTTGATTCATCTTTCTCTACACTGTTGGACGGTTTTTCCCTACTGGGGCCCTTATATGACAAATTGTATTTATGATCGACTGTTCTCAGGCTCACGTAAGTCACAATTTTCCATTCGGTATTCGTGATTGCCATATTTTTCTGATGATTGTAGTGAATATCAGATGAGTTTTCTATCTTTAGGATCGACAGTCGATCTTCAAGGGATTCGAGGCTCAACCGTACACTTAGTAGCTTCAATACCCTTGAGATCAGTTCCGTTTGGACTACGGCTCCCAGATTCGGTAATTTTCTTTTCTTTTTTTTCTTTTTTTCTTTTTTTCTTGATGCTAGTGTCTCCTTCCAGTTTTTCTTGTCGTTTATAAGAAAGCTTCAACCAGTATGCACGTACTTTAATCTGCTTATTTGTAGACAAGGTAATTGTTATATTGGGTAGGTCTTCTGCAATCACTGCATTTGATCTTCGGAATTGAGCATTTAGTCTCTTAGAACAATCGCTCCTTGTGATCTCATCATACAAAAGAACCTTACCTCCTGCTGTAAATGTTCTTTGATTCTCCGTCTTGTCATAATGTAACGCCAAGATTGATTATAAATAATTTATACCGTGTTATTTTATGCATGTAGCTCTGAAATGTTTGGTCTTTACTGATTAATATCTTTGAATTGCCAGAGGGAAGTGGATGTTTGTGTATTATGAAAAAAATTTAACAGTGTGTTTAAGTAATGAAACTTTACAAAATATGCCTGTTTATAAAAGAGAAATTGTATGTAGATAACTGGTTCATACTTAGGGAAGTTATATTATAAGGAAGGAAAAGGTGCAGGGGACCCCCTCCACTAGGGAAGGGGCTGGGCGCGTGGGAAAAGGTGGATCTGGTGGTCACTCTGGGTGGCAAGAGAGAGAGCACATTAGGCAGTCAATGGCCAGCAGATGTACACTCAACACTGAAGATGCCAAGTGAGGGATTCAGAAACCAATTTATGATGGAATGGCCTCGGGTGCGGTTTCGGCTGTGAAATGGTGCTCTCGCATTTTGGAATGGCCCAAAATGATTAATACGTCGCCAAGAAGATTTGAATAGAGCATTAAACCGCCAGAGGTGAGACCAGATAGCCGCTACGTGTTTACCACCACAATTGCGCCACTGCTTCACCAACTTTGGAAATCAGATATGTATACCAGTATGGACCAGTATGCTTGTGCGTGACTGTGTTTCAATAATAATTTCAATGATATAAATTCGTGTTTGAACTTTGAAACTGTCCTGTTCATGAAAGCAAGCAGGGTCCTATCCTAAACGTGCTTAAGAACGAGTATTCTTTTTATGAAGAACCACTAACTCGTTTCTATTTGAATGTGCCTAAGTTTTAGTGTTAAAGTATATAAATGTTGTTAGTTAAAATCACTTGCTTCACAAGTAATGAAAGAGGCACACAATTTTGAATCTACTTGAAATTTATTTTTACCTTGAAATTATTTCTGAAGTTAATTAAGAATATTGTTAGTGTAACTTGATATAAAGCATTGAAAGATAAATAATTTCAAGTGGGACTGGAAATCAGTATTAGTGTGATGCAAATTGTTTATGAAATGTGTGCATAGTTTGCTTGTAAAGGAAGTGACTGTTTATGGGTCCCCACTTTAATATTTTCTAGTATGAGAAAGTTAATCTAAAATGTAGCTTTGCTAATGAAATATGAAACATTTCCACAGTAGAGTGAATATAAAAAGTGGAAGTACAGTGTCATTTAATTACATTTGTGATGTGTGGTTGTTAGTTAAATTAGGACTCTGTTCATGCTCAAATTTGGTCTTGTGATGCCTTTGATAATATTTGTTACTGAATCGGCTAATGGTTGAGATGATAATTATTATTAATAGATGTATAGGGCCAGTTGTCTTTCTGTGATTGCTAATTAGGCGAATGATAACTACTGCTATCTACTGTTCCGTTCGTCTGGTATTTGTGCGTATTCATTGCACTTTACAAAGAAAGAAGTAACGAAAGTTTCGTAAAATCATAGTTAAATCCTTTGAAATTATATGCCTAATTAGGCTGCCGACCGTACGTTCATCCTTTTACGTGAATTTAATTACTTTCTTAACTTCCAAAAATAAAGTTTTTTCAGTTTTGCTACTAATTGCAATTTGTACGAAATCATAGTTCGATTCCCTCTGTCCACTAGGTCAACACGGTCACACTATGCAAAATTCCTCCCAGAGGGTAAAGCTAGTTGCAATGAAGTTGCAATGAAGTATACTTAAGGTTATACACGACATGCATTTGCGTTATAAAAGGAAAGTTTAATAGTTTATTCTGGTTCCTTTATCCTTTTTCGTTCTACTCCGTGTGCTTCTTGCAGTCTAGTCTGTAAGTGATAAACATAATCAAAGTAATTATAACCAACAGTTCTTTCCTCTATCTGTAAGACTCTTAGATTGTTTACTTTTGCCCAGACATTAACTAAAAATGTGTGCACTCTGTCCTACTACGAGGTTTTGTATTAAACACAAAAATAGTATATGGTACGTGTAGATCTTCTCCAACGAAAAGTCTTAAATATTCCACCAGCGTCCTTTACGTTCTCTCGAGTGCCACGTTTGTCTTTTGGTACAACGCTGTGGTCTGAATCTTCGAGATCCTTACTAATTTACATACCCTCTTGAACAAATCGCTTAAAAAATTCATTCTCTGGTCTGTCAACAACACCGACAGAGTTCCGTACCTCAATACAATTTGTTCTACAAATTTTTACACCACTGGCTCGGCGTCTAGCCACCCGATTGGCACTGCTGCTTTGAACTAGCTCAGGTCATTTTGGAATTTCAGAAAAATGGTTCAAATGGCTCTGAGCACTATGGGACTTAACATCGTAGGTCATCAGTCCTATAGAACTTAGAACTACTTAAACCTAACTAACCTAAGAACATCACACACATCCATGCCCGAGGCAGGGTTCGAACCTGCGACCGTAGCAGCCCCGCGGTTTCGGACTGTAGCGCCTAGAACCGAACGGTCACCGCGACCCGCTGTTGGAATTTCGAGATGTATCGATTGTCAGTAGTATCTAACGGATCTATAACTTCCTTTTTACATTAGTTTCTTGAATACTGTCGACACTACGTCTTAGCATTTATCGCACTTCCTAGTGTTTCCTACAGTGTGTGTTTTCATGCCTTTTCTTTCTTTATTCGGTCTCAGGTTCTGTGCATGCCTTGATGTCAGCCTAACGGATTATCGTGCATTCCCTTCATGATTTCGGTCTTTTCCTCTGCGCTAAGTTCCTCGTTTTCTTCTTCCTGTTTTTCATTTTCCCTAACCACTCTTATGTGTCCCCTACTTCCACTTACTTCTTCTACATCATCAGACCACATTCGATTTAAGGCATCAGCATTTACTAAGCTTTCAGGATATATACAAAACGTCTAGTTTCAACCTACATTTTAGTAACTCGGACAACGGACTTTTGACAATGAAAATACACATCAGCGACTTGTAATCTGTTACTATGGTGAAACATCTCCCATGGCCTATGCTTTATGACCGATACTATTGCTAACCACTCTAACTCATTTTCATAACCTTTCAGCCTTATTCAATGACCCTGAAGCGGAGGTGATCGAAAAATCTAAGCCTGTCCTCCAGTGTGACAACCCTGCTCCCAAAGCATATCAGCTGATGTGAGTAGTCATAGATTTGGGAAGTTCAATATGGGATGATTTACTAGTCTCTCACTCATTTCCTCAAATGCTGCTTGTTGCTGATCCTCTCATTCATATGACACTTAGTTCTTCAGCAATTTATGTAATTGGTTCGGAATCTTATTGAACTTTGGCATAAAATGACGGTAGTATCCAGCAAGCCTTAAAATAGCGTTCCAATTCCGCCGTGTATTTCGGAACTGGAAAGTTCTTCACCTTCTATACGTTAGGCTCACCTGCCTCAACATCTTTATTGCATTTTGCCCCCAAAATATTACCTTCTTCCTCAGGAATTCGCACTTATCCGGTGTAGCTATATGTCCTTAATCTGTCTTGTTGTTTCTTATTATGTTCCTTTAATGTACTGCTGTGGAAAATTATGTCATCCAGTTACACTAAACACTTGGTCTCTTACAATCCAGGCAGAGCAATATCCATTAGTTCCTGTAATGCACTTGCTGCATGTCCTAGCCCAGTCGGCATTCTTCTTTAGTCATAGTGTTAATAATTTGCACTAAAGGCTATCTTTACTCCATCTGGTGGTTCTATTCAAATCTTATATATCCACTGGCCAAACCTAAAGCAGCGAATACTCGGCTTTCTCTAATTAGTCCATTATTTCACTTACACTGGGGATGAAAAAGGCTCCCCCCCCCCTGAAATTTCGTTCAATATTTTATAGTCAGTTATGAACCCATATTTCATTATTCCACAGTCGTCTTTTTTCCCCAGGCCTAGTAACACAGGGGCCTTCATTGACTATGACTTTCAATGACTATAGCCTCATTAACATTTTCCAATTTGCTGTTGTAACATTGTCTTTTGTGCTTCTATATGGACGTCATTCACAGTCTTTTGCTTGCATTCTGGCAGAACTGGTAGTGCATGCCTTACCGTTTCTGTGCATGATAGTTTGTCTCTTTTAGATAAAATACTTCGCAATAGGTACTACAGATCATCCAGAATCTTTGAAAAGGTTCTCGAGTGTTCTGTCTGTGTGCCAGAGTCTGTTAGTCGCCTTTCATGTCCCAGGGTGTCGTTTTCATGCAGCCACTACAGCAGTGTCGCTTTTCGCAGCATGTTGTCAACAACTCTGACTTCATACAGAGCAGCTGGACCAGTTTCCAAAGTGCGCTCTATACCAAGGCTTGTGCGTTGTCTTAAATATTGCACTCAAAAAACATTTGTTTCTTTACTGGCAGGCATGGCACTACTTACATTCAATAGGGTCATGGCATGCCATGCCGCAGTAATAGTACCAATATAATTAGTATTAATGCAAAGAAAAATGTTTAAAAACCCCGAACCGAGGGATCGTGCGATGACGACTGGCTGCCACCATCTGCCAGAGTCCACGGGAAATACGGGTCTCGCAACGAACTTGTGACAAGTATTTACCTTTCACATGCATTACCGAGAGCGTAGCTGTATTTAAACGATCAGCTGCAATATATTTGACTGGTCTAAAATAATAACTCGCTCTCTCTTGGAGATGGTCGCTGCAGCTCCTAAGACTTAAGAGTGTCTCATGCTGTGACGTATGCCACAGGGCCCATATACGAGGGATGGAACTTTAATAGTGGCAACTACTTATTTACAGCTCGTACAAAATAGATACGTGCTTCAAAGTTTTACTGTCCAGCAAAGTAGTCACCAGCATTGTGTATAACCCGTTGCCAGCGATGTGGAAGTCGTAGGATACTCTTAGCAGTGCCAGTTGTGTTGACAGTTCGAGCGGCGCGGTCTATTGCTCGGCGTATTTCTAGTAGTTCTGAAGCGAATGCGGTGAAGTGTTTCCTTGTGTTATATCCTTACATTTACTTCAGTCACCCATGTTTACTGAAAGAGCCCACTTGAAACACGAATGTCTGACTGACCGATACTGCCTTATGCTCACCTAGAGGCCGTGCGCACTCGGGTGAGCACGTGACTCGATCACTGCGCCATCTGTAAAGGTTTAACGCGTCCGCACTGTGGTCCGGTGGGCTTAGAATATTTTCGATGCAGCATCACTAATTATTAGCCATTGGTACGACATCTGCTTCGAGCTGTAAACGCGTAGCTGACATTGTGTCTTCTTGTATACTTGCGTTCGGAAGAATCGTTACGAAACATTTCACGAATAGCGCGGCAGTTTACAGAGCTTAGATCTTGATGCCGCTGACAACACAAGCTGCGGGCGTCTCTATTCATACACTGCCGCGACGGATTTCGTTGTAAAATGCCTGTAAGACAGATGACTAAGCAGATCGAACAAACACGGAGACATCAAGCTAATACGCGTAAACTCGCCTCTAGCCATGGCGTGGTGTTCAATAACTCGTGCAACAAATTTTACTTCTCGGCCAGTTTCGGTTGAAAAAATGCGGAATTTGTTGCGGAACATCATGGAATGTTCCCGCTTCAGCCTACACAGTTTCATACATGGTCTTCAAAATGAACTCTGTAACGAAGCTGTGTTCCAAGCAGAAAGCTGTTTTGGTGGTAAACCAGAGCATCACAGATATTCATAGGCGCTTGCAGAACATCTGAAACCTGTCAGTGAATAAAAGCACGGTGAAACGTTGGCCGATGCGTCTGTGATCATCACGAGGTCGCGCAAACATGAGTCGTCGGTACCCGGTTTACACGTAAGACTCCTGCAAATTTGGAACTTGCGGCCACTCTCATTGGAGGTGATAGGCGGATCGCAATCAAACACGTCGCTGTTCAACTGGACGTTTCGGATGGTAGAGCTGACACATTCGTCCAATAGTTGGGGTACTCAAAGGTGTGTGCCCGTTGCTTTCCTCGCCGCCAAACAGAGGAGCACCAAAGAGCAACGAAGCGCCATATTTGCGGAATTGCTTGCCGGTTACGGGGCTGATCGTGATAATGTTTTGTCGAGCATCGTGACAGGTGAAACATGGGCACTTCGAACCGGAAATAAAAGAGTAATCCATGGATTGGCGCCACACTACCTCTTTTCCCAAAAACAAAAGTTCTAAGCCACACCCTAAGTCGAAAAAGTGATGGTCTTCTGGGACTCTGAAGCTTACCGTTGCCACATGATTTCCTAAAAAACTGACGAATCTTGCAAGATTTTCTGAAAGCCTACGATGTGGACATTATTGTTGCCATGGGCCTCTTTCGACGTGAAACAACCACATTGACTACATACTGTACATGTACTAACTAGCAGTTTCAATGTAAAAGTACATCTTGTACAAGGGGTAGTCAAATGAAAACAACACGGATGGAAAAGTGCGTAAACTGTTTACTATCACAAATCTAATTACCGCAACTATTAGTACATTTATCCCACTGTGAGACAAGAGGGTCAATGGGTTCATGGAAAAATCTTCGCATTTACCTACTGTAATAAATCAGGATCTGACTAATGTTTCGCTTACTTAACGAACTGTACGATTCTGGCCACATTTGGATTCGCTTTCATTCCTAAATTATACCTTTCATAACTGTGGATATTCACAAAGCTTACCGTTTGTGGCATGCAATTTTTCCGTAAAAATAATTTTTCATTTATGTATCAGTATATTCTAATACATTGATCTTACACAGTTTAGTTGGAAATAATTAACAGCAAATGCTCTAAAAGGAAAACTACATTATTTTTGCCATTCAGTTATAAATTCAGGCAGAACGTATGTTTCTATTTATATTTATATTTTTTTGCTAACGATATATAATCGATATCGTAACATAAAAGGAATTCTACGATTTTTATATCTGCAAATATTATAACGTTTGTAATGAGCCATTATTACTAACAATCTTCACGTAAATACATATCTTCAGGAGATGCTAAAAAAACTACATCTGATGTATAATCTAAAAAAGGGAGACACCTTAATATTAAACTTTCTGGCAGATTAAAACTGTGTGCCCGCTGCAGAGCGAAAATCTCATTCTGGAAACATGCCCCAGGTTGTGGCTAAGCCATGTCTCCGCAGTATCCTTTCTTTCAGGAGCGCTAGTTTTGCAAGGTTCGCAGGAGAGCTTCTGTAAAGTTTGGAAGGTAGGAGACGAGATACTGGCAGAAGTAAAGCTGTAAGGACCGGGCGTGAGTCGTGCTTCGGTAGCTCAGATGCTAGCCGGAACGGTAGCTCAGGGTGTTCGGTCAGAGGATTAGCTGCCCTCAGTAATAAAAAAAAAAAAAAAAAACTGAGTTAATCGATCAACAACGAACTTAAACGGATGTGTTACGAAGTCCGCCCCAAGCAGATACAACGAACAAAAGCGAAAAAAAATGAAAATCGATAGCTCAGCGTGTTCGGTCAGAGAGTTAGCTACCCTCTGTAATAAAAAAAAAAAAAAAAACTGAGTGAACGGATCAACAAAGAACTTGAACGGCTGTCATCGGACGTCCGACACCAACAAATCTATCGGCCGATATAGAGCAAAATTATATTTAAAAATGCCGGCTCAGTAGCTCAGCGCGTTCGGTCAGAGGGTTAGCTGCCCTCTGTAATAAAAAAACTGAGTTAACCGATCAACAACGAACTTAAACGGATGTCTTACGAAGTCCGCCCCAAGCAGATGCAACGAACAAAACCGAACAAAATGAGATTTAACAAAAAAAAAAAAAAAAAAAAAAATGGCAGAGCACTTGCCCGCGAATGGCAAAGGTCCCGAGTTCGTGTCTCGGTCGGGCACACAGTTTTAATCTGCTAGGAAGTTTCACATCAGCGCACGCTCCGCTGCAGAGTGAAAATCTCATTCTGGACCTTAATATCATTTTGACTTATCGAACGCTATGGAAGGGCCGAGAAACATTTGCGCCTCTTACATTATGTTTGTTTGCATCCTTCTGGCGTCAGACTGTTTTCAGTTCAGGTCAGACCAGTTTCAGACTGTTTTTGGTGTATGTTAAGATCTTTGCAATGTGTTAGCCTATACGTAATGAAAAGAGCTCTATGTTTTATGTGTTGAAATGTTTATTTGGAGTAATGTGAAAATGCACGTGAAATTTTATGTGGAATGAAAAATAAACCACATTTTCTGACAAAATAACCGTTTCTTCCATGCCGTGTTATTTAACACCCTGGACCTTGAATATGATATTACACATTACACTGCCTCTAGATACTGAAGCCATGTTACTCGGAAAAAGCTAAGCGAACTTTTCAGTCTGTTTGGTGTCACCTTCCCTGCACTTGAACATACGTTACCTGCTAAATATTAAGTGTTTTAGCAATGTCAGCTCCGATTATAAACATTAATTTCTAAATGCTAAAGGAAGGAAGGGGCGTCATACTACGGAACGACGACTGTAGCCAGGCGAGCTCCCATTCGTCCGGAGTAAATCAACGGCCACGAATAGTTCTTCAGGGCTCCAAACGTACGAAAATCGCATGGACAGAAATCGTCACTTAGTGGAGGATGTGTTAGGGCCTCTCAGCAAAACTTCTGTAGCGTACTCGAAACAAACTTGACAACATGTGGGTGAGGATTTCGTTGGCAGATTGCTTCGACTAACTTTCGCTGGGAATTGACCGTCTTGTCTCACAGTGGGATAAACGTGTGACACGTTGTGTCGATTACTTTGAAATAGTAAACAGTTTACTTACTGTTTTCCATCTGATTCATTTTCATTTGACTGCCGCTTGTAGCTAAAGCGAGGGTTGCGTAATATTATACTACACTGGAGATTTTGCTTATTGTGAGAGGGACGTTCCGAAAGTAACCTTCCAGATTGTTTGTGAAATGGAAAGGTGACGCAAACAAACGCCACTACGAATTCACAACCGCTGCTGGTTCAACGACGGAAGGGGCGTCAGTGGAGGAGGAATTAAGCATGCGCAGAGCGCCGAAGAAGTGAGAGAGAGTAGAGGAGACCGGCGTGCCAGCGGTTATTCGAGTACAAACCATTATGGCATCGAACATGTATTGACAATGTAGCCACCAGTGGAAGTGCGTGCTGCTGTCTGGTGTGAATGGGCACGTAGGATTAGTGTGTCTTATCATCCATGAATGCCTACAGGTTAGGACTCTTGATTTTTTTTAAATAACGGAAAACCGATATATCGATTTAATAAAAATTAAATATCGACTCTAGATATGTCGAACGTATAACTCATATATCGATACATTGACGGAAAAAATATCGTCGTACTGGCCTGTAAAAATATTGGCTGAACATTGTAAATATACTACCAGTTTTAGAGCTAGATAAAGGGTGTTACAAAAAGGTACGGCCAAACTATCAGGAAACATTCCCCACACACAAAGAAAGAAAATATGTTATGTGGACATGTGTCCGGAAAGGCTTACTTTCCATGTTATAGCTCATTTTATCACTTCTCTTTAAATCACATTAATCGTGGAATGGAAACACACAGCAACAGAACGTACCAGCGTGACTTCAAACATTTTGTTACAGGAAATGTTCAAAATGTCGTCCGTTAGCGAGGATACATGCATCTACCCTCCGTCGCATGGAATAGCTGATGCGCTGATGCAGCCCTGGAGGGTGGCGTATTGTATCACAGCCGTCCACAATACGAGCACGAAGAGTCTCTACATTTGGTACCAAGGTTGCGTAGACAAGAGCTTCCAAATGCCCCCATAAATGAAAGTAAAGGGGGTTGCGGTCAGGAGAGCGTGGAGGCCATGGAATTGGTCCGCCTCTACCAATCCAGCGGTCACCAAATCTGTTGTTGAGAAGCGTACGAATACTTCGACTTAAATGTGTAGGAGCTCCGTCGTGCATGTACCACATGTTGTGTCGTACTTGTAAAGGCACATGTTCTATCGGCACAGGTAGAGTATCCCGTATGAAATCATGATAACGTGCTCCATTGAGCGTAGGTGGAAGAACATGGGGCCCAATCAAGACATCACCAACAATGCCTGCCCAAACGTTCACAGAAAATCTGTCTTGATGACGTGATAGCACAATTGCGTGCGAATTCTCGACAGCCCACACATGTTGATTGTTAAAATTTACAATTTGATCACGTTGGAATGAAGCCTCATCTGTAAATAGAAAATTAGCACTGAAATGAGGATTGACACATTGTTGGATGAACCATTCTCAGAAGTGTACCCGTGGAGGCCAATCAGCTGCTGATACTGCCTGCACACGCTGTACATGCTACGGAAACAACTGGTTCTCCTGTAGCACTCTCCATACAGTGACGTGGTCAACGTAACCTTATACAGCAGCAACTTCTCTGACGCCGACATTAGGGTTATCGTCAACTGCACGAAGAATTGCCTCGTCCTTTGCTGGTGTCCTCGTCGTTCTAGTTCTTCCCCAGTCACGAGTCATAGATTGGAATGTTTCGTGCTCCCTAAGACGCCGATCAAAAATGTCTCTGGGCACTATGGGACTTAACAGTTACGGTCATCAGTCCCCTAGAACTTAGAACTACTTAAACCTAACTAACCTAAGGACATCACACAACACCCAGTCATCACGAGGCAGAGAAAATCCCTGACCCCGCCGAAAATCGAACCCGGGAACCCGGGCGTGGGAAGCGAGAACGCTACCCCACAACCACGAGGTGCGGACAAGACGCCGATCAATTGTTTCGAACGTCCTCCTGTCGGGACACCTTCGTTCTGGAGATCTGTCTCGATACAAACGTACCGCGCTACGGTTATTGCCCCGTGCTAATCCATACATCACATGGGCACCTGCCAACTCCGCATTTGTAAACATTGCACTGACTGCTAAACCACATTCGTGGTGAACACAAACTTGTTGATGCTACGTACTGGTGTGCTTGATGCTAGTACTGTAGAGCAATGAGTCGCATGTCAACACAAGCACTGAAGTCAACATTACCTTCCTTCAATTGGGCCAACTGGCGGTGAATCGAGGAAGTACGCTACTTACTGATGAAACTAAAATGGGCTCTAACATGGAAATTAAGCTTTTCCGGACACATGTCCACATAACATATTTTCTTTATTTGTGTGTCAGGAATTTTTCTTTAGATTTTGACCGTACGTTTTTGTAACACCCTGTATTTAAGTACTGATTTATTATGAGATAGCAGCCTGCCTATCGCTCTTAGAAGCAGAACTGAAAGGAAAACGACGCATGTTCGCGCTTGGCGATAACCACTTTGCTGACAATGGTAACTTCATGAAAGTCGCACAATAAAAAGTGTCCGATGGGTTCATCATTCGGTTTCGTTACACATCGAATTTGTCTGTGACTCTTCATGTTCATTCCTTCTTTTCCATTTCTGCAAATGCCAGCGACCTAGAAGTTGTGTGAAAATTGTATGGTGAAGCTAAACGTTGCAGTTTCTGTTGATAGCCCCGAGCGTCGATTACTTCAGCGGTTCCCCTAACACGTCTGATTAGGATCACGCATGTGTACCTCTGTAGCTATCTGGTCATCACGTCAGTTTGCTATGCGGAGGGATCAGGTTCAGTTATTCCATTCGCACCGCCACCCTTAGTGCAATCGGACTTCTTCATTGTGCCATGGCTACAGGACAAATGTAAGGATGTAGAGGCTCATCTCACTAGGGGTAAGATACATACTGCCTACAGGAAAATTAAAGAGACCCTTGGAGAAAAGAATACCACTAGTATGAATACCAAGAGCTCAGATGGAAACCCAGTTCTAAGCAAAGAAGGGAAAGCAGAAAGGTGGAAGGATTATATCATGGTCTATGCAAGGGCGATGTTCTTGAAGAAAATATTATGGAAATGGAAGAGGATGTAGATGAAGATGAAATGGTAGATATGGTACTGCGTGAAGAGTTTGACAGAGCACTGACAGACCTGAGTCGAAACAAGACGCCGGGAGTAGACAACATTCCAATAGAACTACTGACGGCCTTGGGAGAGCCAGTCATGATAAAGCCCTACCATCTGGTGAGCAAGATGTATGAGACAGGCGAAATACCCTCAGACTTCAAGAATAATACAATAATTCCAATCCCAAAGAAAGCAGGTGTAGACAGATGTGAAAATTACCGAACTATCGGTTTAATAAGTCACAGCTGCAAAATACTAACGCGAATTCTTTACAGACGAATGGAAAAACTGATAGAAGCTGACCTCGTGGAAGATCAGTTTGGATTCCGTAGAAATGTTGGAACACTTGAGGCAATACTAACCTTACGCATTATCTTCGAAGAAAGATTAAGGAAAGGCAAACCTACTTTTCTAGCATTTGTAGACTTAGAGAAAGCTTTTGACAATGTTGACTGGAATACGCTCTTTAAAATTCTAAAGGTGGCAGGGGTAAAATACAGGGAGCGAAAGGCTATTTACAATTTGTACAGGAACCAGATGGCAGTTATAAGATTCGAGGGACATGAAAGGGAAGCAGCGGTTAGGAAGGGAGTGAGACAGGGTTGTAGCCTGTCCCCAATGTAATTCAATCTGTATATTGAGTAAGCAGTAAACGAAAGAAAAGAAAAATTCGGAGTAGGAATTAAAATCCGTGGAGAAGAAATAAAAACTTTGAGGTTCGCCGATGACATTGTAATTCTGTCAGAGACAGCAAAGGACTTGGAAGAGCTGCTGAATGGACAGTGTCTTGAAAGGAGGATATAAGATGCACATCAACAAAAGCAAAACGATGATAATGGAATGTAGTCGAATTAAGTCGGGTGATGCTGAGGGAATTAGATTAGGAAATGAGACACTTAAAGTAGTAAAGGAGCTTTGCTATTTGGGGAGCAAAATAACTGATGATGATCGAAGTGGAGAGGATGTAAAATGTAGACTGGCAATGGCAAGAAAAGCATTTCTGAAGAAGACAAATTTGTTAACATCGAGTATAGATTTAAGTGTCAGGAAGTCTTTTCTGAAAGTTTTTGTATGGAGTGAAGCCATGTATGGAAGTGAAACATGGACGATAAATAGTTTGGACAAGAAGAGAATAGAAGCTTTCGAAATGTGGTGCTACAGAAGAATGCTGAAAATTGGATTGGTAGATTGCATTACTAATGAGGAAGTATTGAATAGAATTGGGGAGAAGAGAAATTTGTGGCACAACTTGACTAGAAGAAGGGATCGGTTGGTAGGGCATGTCCTGCGGCATCAAGGGATCACAAATTTAGCACTGGAGGGCAGCGTGGAGGGTAAAAATCGTATAGGGAGACCAAGAGATGAATACATTAAGCAGATTCAGAAGGATGTACGTTGCAGTAAGTACTGGGAAATGAAGAACCTTGCACAGGATAGAGTAGCATGGAGAGCTGCATCAAACCAGTCTCAGGACTGAAGACTACAACAACAACAACATTCTGCCATCTATACCTGCTTCAAAGGGAAAGGCTGGACGTTATACTGAAGACTACAGCAACAACAACATTGTGCCATCTATACCTGCTTCAAAGGGAAAGGCTGGACGTTATGTAAGCTCAAAAAGTAGTAACACTCCTTCACACAGTGAAAGTAAAATTATGTTCTACTACAATTTCAAAAGAACAACTTAAAACATTTATCAAAAAATTACGAAAAAATATAATATAAAATAAAGATATCGCCAATCGATATTGCTACTTTGATATCGGCATGTCTGTCAAGGAAATGTTGTTATGTATAGATATTGATATATCGATATTTCAGCAGCAGCCATACTACAGACCAGGTACGATGCAGACATGATATCTCGTGAAACGGATGGTGGCTGGTTTTGTATGCTCAGAGAAGGAAGGCATTGTGTGGTCGAAGTGGATGTCCGTCCGGACAGGTGCACACGACGCCAGGCATGACGACCATATTGCTTGTCAGGCAGTGCTCAGGTACCCTTACAGACCCGACCTTGCCCCTATCGGACTTTCAGCTGCTCCCTGCATTGAAAGTCGCACTCTCGGGACGTCATTTCCAACCCAATTTTGAGCTGAAGAAGAGTGTGCGACAAGTTCTCGCAACGCAAGACACGAGTTTTGCCAGGGTGGTGGTGATTTATGGTGGATGGCGCTACACAGCTACGTCATCAGCACCAGAGTGGTTTCTTCATACTGATTGCACGCTACGACGAATGTCTCAATGTCGACGGCGACCATGTCGAAAAATAGTGCAAGGTGTACAGTTCATGATCCCATGGTGCATCCGATTTTCGCAGTAAAGTTTCCTTATGAAAAATAATCACCAAATTTACTTTCGGAAAGTCCCTCTTTATTTGTTCAAGTGAAGCCATATGTGAATGACAAACAGCCATGGAAAACGTCTTTAAACATGCACAATTTTTAAAATAAAATCAGCATCTGCGTCGACTGGGATATTTAAGTAGTTCTGTGCAGAGAGTGAAAGATAGTTCACTAATACTAGAGTCGAATTCATGCGGCCCTCCAGACATGGACTTTTCGTGGTTTACTTGAACCAGTTACCCTAATTTTCTTCCTTCCTTCCTGCCCACAGTCCATTAGTAACACATTCACACTTATTTTTCACAGTCTATATGCTGACCTTATTTTGCAGGAAAGAGATAAAGTGATCCATTTAATACGTAGGACATAACATGCACAGTGTTTAATACATCTTTCTCCTAGATTCTTAAATTTGTAAGCGAAAATGGCAAGTCTGACTAGAATGACGCACATGTAGCTCTGTAGCTAACTGGTCATCATGTCAGTTTCCTATGCGGAGGAATCGGGTTCAGTTCTCGGTACTGTCAGGAGTTTTCCGTTGGTGAGAGGACTGAAACTGGTTCCAGTCAGCCTCATGATGTCAGTAGAGGAGGTAGTGGTGTTTCGAGCAGCAGCCCCAAGGTCTGGGCAAGTAACAATGGCCGGGAGAGTGGTCTGCTGACAACATTTCCCTCCATACCGCATGCAGATCGCGCCCATGCAGAGGATAACACTGAGGTATTCGCTACTGAATGGTCCGTCAGCTCCAGTGGCAACATGCAACTCAGAGGAAGATTACTATTAGCAGTACGCACAAATGAAATGTGACGCTAACAGTACCAACGTATTTCCGTAACGCGTGTTACCAAAGGGATGCAGGGGTTTTTTATGCACACTATAATTTTTTTTAAAAACTAATTTAGATTACTGTTGTTAAGTTTCATTTCTAATTATGTATTGACGTATAAGAAGGGTACAGAACCTGAAAATATATTTTAGCACAATCATAGCACTACCAACGCATTTTCAATAATGTGTCCACAAAGACGAGTGATACTTCATGAGCACCACAATTTTTTTTAAAAAAACACAGCTTTCGTTACTTATCGTTAGGTTTTATTCAAAACACACTTTTTAAAGATTGGTAGATGTGCGAGAAGGTTAGTGAACTTGAAAATATGAATACGAAACTTGCTGCGGAAAGTCGGGTGTGTTACTAAGACTTAAATTTTTGGGCAACTTTTAATTGACAAGTTCAAAGCAATTACGGAGTCTGGTTGTTGTTGTTGTGGTTTTCAGTCCTGAGACTGGTTTGATGCAGCTCTCCATGCTACTCTATCCTGTGCAAGCTTCTTCATCTCCCAGTACCTACTGCAACCTACATCCTTCTGAACCTGCTTAGTGTATTCATCTCTTGGTCTCCCTCTACGATTTTTACCCTCCACGCTGCCCTCCAATACTAAATCGGTGATCCCTTGATGTGATGCCGCAGAACATGTCCTACCAACCGATCCCTTTTTCTGGTCAAGTTGTGCCACAGACTTATCTTCTCCCAAATCCTCTTCAATACTTCCTCATTAGTTATGTGATCTACCCATCTAATCTTCAGCATTCTTCTGTAGCACCAAATTTCGAAAGCTTCTATTCTCTTCTTGTCCAAACTATTTATCGTCCATGTTTCACTTCCATACATGGCTACACTCCATACAAATACTTTCAGAAATGACTTCCTGACACTTAAATCTATACTCGATGTTAACAAACTTCTCTTCTTCAGAAACGCTTTCCTTGCCATTGCCAGTCTACATTTTATATCCTCTCTACTTCGACCATCATCAGTTATTTTGCTCCCGAAATAGCAAAACTCCTTTACTACTTTAAGTGTCTCATTTCCTAATCTAATTCCCTCAGTATCAGCCGACTTAATTCGACTACATTCCATTATCCTCGTTTTGCTTTTGTTGATGTTCATCTTATATCCTCCTTTCAAGACACTATCCATTCCGTTCAACTGCTCTTCCAAGTCCTTTGCTCTCTCTGACAGAATTACGATGTCATCGGCGAACCTCAAATTTTTTATTTCTTCTCCATGGATTTTAATACCTACTCCGAATTTTTCTTTTGTTTCCTTTACTGCTTGCTCAATATACAGATTGAATAACATCGGGGAGAGACTACAACCCTGTCTCACTCCCTTCCCAACCGCTGCTTCCCTTTCATGCCCCTCGACTCTTATTACTGCCCTCTGGTTTCTGTACAAATTGTAAATAGCCTTTCGCTCCCTGGATTTTACCCCTGCCTTCTCTAGAATTTGAAAGAGAGTATTCCAGTCAACATTGTCAAAAGCTTTCTCTAAGTCTACAAATGACAGAGTGTGGTATAGGAGATAATTAAAAACAGTAACCATTTTTTTCCAAAATTTTAAAGTGAACCATGGACCTTGCCGTTGGTGGGGAGGCTTGCGTGCCTCAGCGATACAGATGGCCGTACCGTAGGTGCAACCACAACGGAGGGGTATCTGTTGAGAGGCCAGACAAACGTGTGGTTCCTGAAGAGGGGCAGCAGCCTTTTCAGTAGTTGCAGGGGCAACAGTCTGGATGATTGACTGATCTGGCCTTGCAACATTAACCAAAACGGCTTTGCTGTGCTGGTACTGCGAACGGCTGAAAGCAAGGGGAAACTACAGCCGTAATTTTTCCCGAGGACATGCAGCTTTACTGTATGATTAAATGATGATGGCATCCTCTTGGGTAAAATATTCCGGAGGTAAAATAGTCCCCCATTCGGATCTCCGGGCGGGGACTACTCAGGAGGATGTCGTTATCAGGAGAAAGAAAACTGGCGTTCTACGGATCGGAGCGTGGAATGTCAGATCCCTTAATCGGGCAGGTAGGTTAGAAAATTTAAAAAGGGAAATGGATAGGTTAAAGTTAGATATAGTGGGAATTAGTGAAGTTCGGTGGCAGGAGGAACAAGACTTCTGGTCAGGTGACTACAGGGTTATAAACACAAAATCAAATAGGGGTAATGCAGGAGTAGGTTTAATAATGAATAGGAAAATAGGAATGCGGGTAAGCTACTACAAACAGCATAGTGAACGCATTATTGTGGCCAAGATAGATACGAAGCCCACACCTACTACAGTAGTACAAGTTTATATATATATATAAAAACTGATAGATGCAGACCTCGGGGAAGATCAGTTTGGATTCCGTAGAAATGTTGGAACACGTGAGGCAATACTGACCTTACGACTTATCTTAGAAGAAAGATTAAGAAAAGGCAAACCTACGTTTCTAGCATTTGTAGACTTAGAGAAAGCTTTTGACAATGTTGACTGGAATACTCTTTTTCAAATTCTAAAGGTGGCAGGGGTAAAATACATGGAGCGAAAGGCTATTTATAATTTGTACAGAAACCAGATGGCAGTAATAAGAGTCGAGGGGCATGAAAGGGAAGCAGTGGTTGGGAAAGGAGTGAGACAGGGTTGTAGCCTCTCCCCGATGTTATTCAATCTGTATATTGAGCAAGCAGTAAAGGAAACAAAAGAAAAATTTGGAGTAGGTATTAAAATTCATGGAGACGAAGTAAAAACTTTGAGGTTCGCCGATGACATTGTAATTCTGTCAGAGACGGCAAAGGACTTGGAAGAGCAGTTGAACGGAATGGACAGTGTCTTGAAAGGAGGATATAAGATGAACATTAACAAAAGCAAAACGAGGATAATGGAATGTAGTCAAATTAAATCGGGTGATGCTGAGGGAATTAGATTAGGAAATGAGGCACTTAAAGTAGTAAAGGAGTTTTGCTATTTAGGAAGTAAAATAACTGATGATGGTCGAAGTAGAGAGGATATAAAATGTAGACTGGCAATGGCAAGGAAAGCGTTTCTGAAGAAGAGAAATTTGTTAACATCGAATATAGATTTATGTATCAGGAAGTCCTTTCTGAAAGTATTTGTTTGGGGTGTAGCCATGTATGGAAGTGAAACATGGACGATAACTAGTTTGGACAAGAAGAGAATAGAAGCTTTCGAAATGTGGTGCTACAGAAGAATACTGAAGATAAGGTGGATAGATCACGTAACTAATGAGGAGGTATTGAATAGGATTGGGGAGAAGAGAAGTTTGTGGCACAACTTGACTAGAAGAAGGGATCGGTTGGTAGGACATGTTTTGAGGCATCAAGGGATCACAAATTTAGCATTGGAGGGCAGCGTGGAGGGTAAAAATCGTAGAGGGAGACCGAGAGATGAGTACACCAAGCAGATTCAGAAGGATGTAGGTTGCAGTAGGTACTGGGAGATGAAGCAGCTTGCACAGGATAGAGTAGCATGGAGAGCTGCATCAAACCAGTCTCAGGACTGAAGACAACAACAACAACAACAAAAGTACATGACTATATAACAATATTTTCAAAAGCTGGGCATAAAGTAACCCCCTACCCCCACCCCCTCGGTATTGCCCTTAACACTTGTAATGATTTAACTATAAACAATACTTAAAAGTGACTGGTGGTTGGAGTTGCCTCTAGAAACGTCACAAACAAAGCTGACAAACCGAAGCTGAACGAAGCGAGAATGAGTGTAAGGAGAGCAATGAGAAAAGCGTTCGGTGACTTTGGAAGTAAAACTTTGTCAACCGATCTGAATAAAAACCCTAAGTGGTTTTGGTCTTACATAAAATCAGTAAGTGGGACAAAATCATCTATTCATTCGGTCAGTGACCATACTGGCACCGAAACCGAATATAACAAGAGAGAGAACCGAAATACTGAATTCGGTCTTCTGAAATTGGTTCATCGTGGAAGACCGTAACACAGTCCCCGCTTTCAATCGTCATACGAAACTCGAAATGGCAAATGTTCAAATAACCGATCACGGAATAAAAAACAACTACAATCGCTTAATAGTGGAAAAGCGTCAGGACCAAATGAGAAACCTGTAAGATTCTACAAGGATAATGCGAAAGAACTTGCTCCCCTTCTAGCAGTAATTTATCGTAAATCGCTTGAGCAACGAAGGATACCTAACGACCGGAAGAGAGCGCAGATCATATCCGTTTCTAAGAAAGGCCGTCGGACAGATGCACAAAATTAGAGACCTATACCGTTGACATCAATCTGTAGAATCATGAAACATGTTTCATGCAGGAATATCTCCTCCAAAAAAATCGACATTGATTCCGCAAACAGAGAGACAACGGAGCTCAGGTCGGTGCCGTGTTCTTCGACTTCAGGAAGGCATTTGACGCAGTCCCGCACAGCCGTTTAGTGGAAAAAAATTAGCGTATAGAGTATCGGAGCAGATTTTGCGACTGGATTCAAGACTTCCTTACAGACAGAACTCAACACGACGCTCTTAACGGAACAACATCGACGGATGTAAAGGTAATTTCCGGAGTACCCCAAGAAAGTGTGATACGACCGTTACTGTTTACAATATACAAAAATGATCTAGTAGAAAGCGTCGGATGCTCTCTAAGACTGTTCGCTAATGGTGCTGTTGTCTATAACAGAATTTTCACTCTGCAGCGGATTGTGCGCTGATATTAAATTTCTTGACAGATTAAAACTGTGTGCCGGACCGAGACTGGAACTCGGGACATTTGCCTTTCGCGGGCAAGTGCTCTACCAAGGCAGGAGACGAGGTACTGGCAGAAGTAAAGCTGTGAGGACGAGGCGTGAATCGTGCTTGGGTAGCTCAGATGGTAGAGCACTTGCCCGCGAAAGGAACAGGTTCCGAGTTCGAGTTTAAATCTGCCACGAAGTTTCAGATGTAACATATTTCGGTTACGTAGGAAAAGAAATATACTACTGTACAGTTACACTATTGATGACAATCCGCTGGAGACAGTATCTGCCGTACAATATCTGGGCGTAAATATCCAGATGGGCCTTAAGTGCAATGACCAGATAAAACAAATAGTGGGAAAAGCAAATGTCAGACTCAGTTCATAGAAAGAATCATGAGGAAATGTAAGTCTTCCACGAAGGAGGTGGCATATAAGGTGCTTACACGACCGATTCATGAGTACTGTTCACGTGTCTGGGACACCTACCAGCTAGGACTGATAGAAGAGATAGAGAAGATCCAACGAAGAGCGGTGCATTTCGCCACAGGATTGTTATTCGGCACGAGAGCGTTCCGAAGATGCTCAAAAAACCCCATTGGTAGACATTACAAGAGAGGCGTCGTGCAATACGGAGAGATTAACTATTGGAATTTCGAGAGAGCACTTACCGGGAACAGTCGGGCATCGTATTACTCCCTCCTCCCTTCCAGATATACGTTCCGCGTAATGACCATGGGGAGAAAATTCGAGAAATTAAGAGCCAATACGGAGGCTTACCGGCAATCGTTTTCCCCACGCGCTGCTGGCCAGTGGAACGGGGTTGGAGGGCTAAGTTAGTGGTACAAATAATTCCCTCCGCCACACACCATTAGGTGGCTTGCGGAGTATTGTGTGGATGTAGATGTGCTAATTGTGGGCAGTAATTGACTTGTGGGAAGCATTGGAGACGATATCATACGGAAAAGGATGTGGGATTACTATGCACGAAGTCCTTCCCGTTACGCATTTCCTCGTCTTTAGATAGCTTGTGACGCAGTACACACGTAATACTTGAGGAAGTATCTCGCTGCATGCTGGAAGAACAGAGCGCCAGGACATCACGTCCACTGATAAATACGGCCAGGAAGAACGGCTGTTCATGGTTGCGATTCCATACAAATGTCACCGAAATTTAGTTGTTGAGTGAACGTACTTACACTTTTGTTAGGAAACTTTCCGAATACTGAATGATGTCTTCTGAAAGGAGGTGACGAAGTTTTGGTGGGTCGAGGGTTCTGTTAAGACTAGATCCTGTGGTCTTGTGCACTGCTGTTTTGTAAAGCGTTAATACTTGAGCTGATGTGTGGCCCTAAATGGATTCTCGTACTAGGACAATACTACTAAAGTTCTCGGGAACATCCATGTGACTCTGGAGTCTGAAACTGAACGGGAATGTGGAAAAGGGTATTCCACGACTATCGAGATGAAAACTATTGACCCCCTTGCAACCTCCCAACAGATAAATAACGTAACCTCCCAACAGTAAAAATAATATATCATTCACATTCAGCATAACCTCCCAGCAGATAAATTCCGTAACCTACCAATACTACAATGTGACTAATCTTTCAACAAAATAATGTGACTCATATGTAACCTTTCAATAATTGACTGTGAATTTAAATTGGTAAATCTGGACGTCAGCAGTGCTGCGTCATGGCCCTGAAAGATCATACTGAATAAATTGAAAATTCTTACCTCAATAAGGTCGCCGGATAACGCATATATATCTGCTCCTATAAGAAATTTTTATGGCACAGCCCTGTGCAATGCTGGTCGATAGATTTGTCATGTATAAAAGGAAACAACTGATTTTTCTTTACTATAATCGGGCTGACCATGGATTGAAGAAATTAGTAAATTCTTTAAATTGAGATGAATGATTGTCATAAGTTAATTTTTATATGAAAGATTATTATTAAGAGATTTTTTAAAAAACGTTTACATGGGACTTGATATAACAATAGTACACATGCGCGAGGGTGCTTTTACCTTATACTACATCGCTCAGGCTCCGCCATCGTTCCCCACGACCGGCCCAGCCAACACGATACACCAGACTGCTAGCAACTACTTACTCCTACTGCCATACAGTTCCTGCTGCATACAACACTGCTCTCTGGTCTGAGATTCTCTTATAGCTTACATATCGCAGGCAGCGCGTGAGCAATCCATCGAAATTACATCTGCTCGAGTGCGCTAGCAGTAAATTCCTAAATCATGGCCCTCTTACACCCTGCTAGTTGGTAAAATAAGGAGTGCACACTCACAATAATTTAATAAAAATCGTAATCTACCCAAAAAATATGGTAAAAGATGAAATGAGAACATAAATGGACGTAAAAGGTCTATTCAGTTGTGCAGAAACCATTCTTGAAGCCACTTCCTATCATCCCTCTTATTTTTCCTTATTTTTACGCGAGTCACTATAAGATCCCTTCAGTGAATTAGAATACGTAGAGAACAATTATTGAAATTACACTTAACAACTTTGAAGTAGCCGTATTTTTATCAAAACGTGGAATCTGTCGTCAGTTGAAATATGGGGCTGAGTCGTATGCTTGTCCCATATCCCTGAATAACGCTCACTTGTTATAACGACTGCCATCAAGAAGATCCGGGTTCAAACCCCAGTCCTGCCAGTGATTTTCCATTGTTCTTGGACTGGTGTAGGGTCCATTTTGCCTCATGATGCCGACTGACGTGCGGTCTGAAGAAGAATTTGCGAGCTGTAAGGCCTGGAAAGACGAGGACGTAGAGGAGAGTGAAATGTCCCCTTAGAAATATTTATGAATTACTGTGCTGATAAACCCGTTACGTTATTTGATTTTCAAACAGCTGAGCAAACCTCAACGTACTCAGAAATTTCTCTCGTTACTTATTCTGTTCAACACTAAACTCACAAACAATATTTTTAGCGCAACGCAATCTGACATTCAAAAATCCCTACCAAAGAATGGCCCTGACTAACAATAACCTATACCTTTCATGAATCACTTACCTCACAAAAATCTTCGTTACTCGAACTACTGCAATACATCGAGCGCCACTGCTACCAGCTAAATAAAAGATTGTAACTACTGAAGGCACTAACTACTGATAGGCATAGTTAGCAAATGAAAGATTTTGATAGAGAACAAACAATGTATTTACCTTAATAGTGTTCAAAAGTCATTATATATATATATATATATATATATATATATATATATATATATATATATATATATATATATATATATATATATATCAGTTCATGATATCCAGTATTACAAATTTACTGTCTCTGATGGACACACGTCCAGATCATCCGCTCTCAAAACTCCGCCATTTCTCTCCCCACATCCAACACTGCTGGCGGCTCACCTCCAACTGCGCAACGCTACGCGCTGTTAACAGCCAACTGCCCAACACTACAGTAGCAAATTGCATGAACGCAAACCAGCCACAGACTGCACACAGCAGTCAGTGATTTTCATATAGAGTGCTACGTGGCGTTACCAACATAAAAACCTAAACAGCCTACTTACAAGAGCAGTTTTCTGACCACGAGCCCATCCATACCGCAAAATAACGACATACAGAAGAGGAAGGGTTGGAAATTTAATTTGTTGGTTTCGCGGCGGAATGTTTAAGGTGGTCACAAGCAGTGGTGTAACGCACCTGGTCTCGAAACACGAAGTCAGAATTGTGGTCGGAAAAAGATCCTGACTGAGAGGGACCGGCAACGGGTTACACGGCCTGTGAATCAAAATCGCTTCCAAATACGACAGGAATTGCTTCAGGCAGTGAATCATGGTCCATCTCAATCAGTTAGCGAGAGAACGTTGCGACGGGAAGTGCATGCAATGAACATCTGGAGTCGGTCACCTCGCCAGAGGCCATTGCTCACACAAGTGCATAAAGACGGCAACTCCAAGCTGCTTGGAGGCTGTGTTCCAAAAATGTACAGTGCAAGCTGTCACTGATTTGTTTGACTGATGGGGCTGCTAAGTGGTATACCACCTACTGCACTCCCCTGACTTAAGCCCTCGTGTGTTCAACTCGATTTATAAACTGTAGGAAACTGTGCTGTCACTGCCAGACACCACACTTGTAGGTGGTAACCTTTAAATCGGCCGCGGTCCATTAGTATACGTCGGACCCGCGTGTCGCCACTATCAGTGATTGCAGACCGAGCGCCGCCACACGGCAGGTCCAGAGAGACTTCATAGCACTCGCCCCAGTTGTACATCCGACTTTGCTAGCGATGGTTCACTGTCTACATACGCTCTCATTTGCAGAGATGACAGTTTAGCATAGTCTTCAGCTACGTCATATGCTACGACCTAGCAAGACGCCATATTCAGTTATTATGATTATTATCTTCAAGAATGTATTCTGAACAGACAAATATTGTGAATCTTGTACCGGCAAGAGCGACGTTCATCATTAATGGATTTGTGGAGTCACCGCCAGACACCACACTTGCTAGGTGGTAGCCTTTAAATCGGCCGCGGTCCGTTAGTATACGTCGGACCCGCGTGTCGCCACTATCAGTGATTGCAGACCGAGCGCCGCCACACGGCAGGTCTAGAGAGACTTCCTAGCAGTCGCCCCAGTTGTACATCCGACTTTGCTAGCGATGGTTCCCTGACAAATTACGCTCTCATTTGCCGAGACGATAGTTAGCATAGCCTTCAGCTACGTTATTTGCTACGACCTAGCAAGGCGCCAGTATTCGTACTATTGATATTGTGAATCATGTACCATAAAGAGTGACGTTCTCCATTAATGGATGAAAGTTAAGTATTCCACAAGCTGCGTCCGTTTTTGTCAATTCTAATTCCCTTGTCATGTTTCAGACCTCACGCCAGCCTGCGTGAGCTAAAACGCGCGCATTTCGGCCTCCTTTAGGAACACGGTTGGCTCTCCTGCCAACCACAACATTGGCGACGAGGCAAAACCGCGTTCTTATCGATATGGCCCTGATTTACTTGTGTAATGGCTTCGCCACAATCTCCAGATGTACTGTCCGAATTTTATCGCTTACAGAATCAGCAGACGCAGGCCTTACTGGATGCCCTTGGACAGCTCGTCCAGTGTCAACGTGCCATGCAAAACGATGCGGCAGCAGCCGCTTCACCACTAACGCAGCCACAACACGCTGTTGCACCTACTTTTCGACCTTTTGATGCTGCACTGGAAAGCTGGACGGAGTGGTCACGCCAATTTAGATTCCATCTCGCCGCTTACAGAATTCAAGGTAACGAGCGACAGCCTTTTCTGCTTTCCTCCGTCGGGGTTCAATCGTACCGTGTGATAGTCAAATTATTTCCCCGACGCAACGTAGCAACTCTGTCCTACGAAGAAATTTTGTCTGCATTAGATGCATATTTCAAAGAATTAATCAATGTAGTTGCCAAACGGTATACCTTCTTTCGTACAAAACGTACGGCAGGTCAGACTAATCGGGAGTGGGTTGCAACCTTGCAAGGCCTTACTAGGGATTGTGCTTTTGAGTGTCAATGTGGACTCCCTTATTCAGATACTATGTACGTGATGCAATTGCACAGAATGTTTCTGATGTTCGTATAAGGAAACAGATCTTGAAACTAGTCAATCCCTCCCTTCAACAAGTGATGGACGTATTGGATCGGCAGGACACACTTGACTTTGCTCAGGAATCATTTGAAACTTCGCCAGCAGTGTGTCAGGTTCACCGGCCCGCCGGGCGAGTTGCACGGAGCAGTAAACAGCCCTCGCGCCCGGCCGCGCCGCTGCCGCCAGGCTCTCAGCCACGTGTGCCGCGCCGGCAAACTAATGCAGTGATCAAATCATGCCCGCGGTGTGCTGCTAAACATTCGCGTGAGAATTGTCCGTCACGCCAAGCTATTTGCTTTTATTGTAATAAAAAAGGACATGTTCAGAGCGTTTGCCAGAAAAAGCTCAGATCGGAAGCTCAACACCGTTCCAGGCCCTTTGCTTCGCGCCGGAATCGGACTCGAACCAAGGATACTCAGGCTCGCCAAACTTCGCCCATGGAAATTAATGTAGTTCATTCCACTCCGCCCAGAGCCACTATCTCTAAAAGTGACTGTGTTCGTCTCAAAAATAAAGTGCGTCGACATCGCCGGAACTCCCGTCAAGTCGCAAGTGATTATGTACCAGTGTCAGTTCACGTTGCACGAGACAGTCGCTCTTGTCGTCAGCAGGACAATAAAGTTTTTGTGGACTTGGACATTAACGGCAAAGTGATACCAATCCAGCTCGATAAAGGAGCTTCAGTTTCACTGATCAGTCAAGTCACTTACAAACTGCTCGGCACACATCCGTTGCGTGCCGCGAATGTTACGTTATAGCTATTCGGGACAAAAGATCCCTGTGTTAGGACAGTGCAGCCTTCTTGCAACATACAAAGGGCAAACAAAACTTGTGTCATTTTACGTCCTTCGTTCTTCTTCTGCAGTGAACTTGTTTGGTTTCGATTTATTTCAGTTGTTTAACTTGTCTATAGTAAATCAGGTACTATCAGTGAACCAGACTGTGCCTTCAGACAGTGTTTCTCGTCTATGTGAAGAATTTGCAGACAGTTTTGCACCGGGCCTCGGTTGCGCTAAGAACTATAAAGCACAATTGGAACTGCAAGTAAACGCGCAACCGAAATTTTTTAGAGCGCGCAATGTTCCCCACGCATTGCGTGATGGGGCCGCAAAAACATTACACGATTTGGAACCACAAGGTGTAATTGAACGTGTGCAGCCTTCTCTCTGGGCATCACCCTTAGTAATTTTGCTAAAACCTTCCTGCAGATTGAGACTTTGTGTGGACTTCAAGGCAACAGTGAATCCACAACTAGTGATTGCAACTTTTCCTTTACCCCGCCCGGAAGATCTTTTTGACAAACTGTGCCAGGGTAAACATTTTTCGAAGTTGGACTTAGCAGATGCGTACTTGCAAATACCGGTGGACGAAGAATCCCATCGCGTTTTGGTGGTTAACACGCATCTTGGGTTGTATCAATTCAAACGACTGCCATTCGGGTGTGCATCCGCCCCTGCATTGTTTCAGCAATATCTACAAACTGTTTGTGCGTCGGTCCCTACTGCAGCAAATTATCTGGACGATATTGTGATCTCCGGAAAGACGGAAGAAGACCATTTGGCCAATCTCAGAACATTATTTCAGGTCTTGCGACAAAATGGTCTTCGCTTGCGGAAGGACAAATGTGTGTTTTTTGCTCGGGACTTACCATACCTGGGATATGTAATCAATTCCCAAGGCATACATCCCAGTCCACGCACCTTCGTGCCATTCAAGACTTACCTTCGCCGCAGAATTTGAAGCAGCTACAGAGTGTGCTGGGAAAAATCAACTATTATTATAAATATATGCGGCATGCCTCTTCCATTTCAGCTCCGCTTCATCGCTTACGCCGTAGAGGTGTTCGGTTCGTCTGGACGACGGAATGCGAACGCGCCTTTCGCCAGTTGAAAACGGCGTTGCTTTCCAATACTTGCCTTACGCCATTCGATCCCCAGAAGCCCCTTTTGTTGATGGTGGATGCATCGGATTTCGGGATCGGTGCTGTGCTTGCGCACAAAGATGGATCGCACAATCGCCCTATTGCCTTTGCGTCCAAATTGCTCTCGTCTGCTCAAAGAAATTATTCACTGATCGAGAAAGAAGCATTGGCTCTCGTATTTGGTGTTACAAAATTTCATGATTTCTTGTATGGTCGTCACTTTACCATAATCACAGACTACAAACCATTGACATCGCTTTTTCATCCGACCAAGCCTCTACCTCCACGTACAGCTCAGAAATTCATTCGCTGGTATATTTTCCTCTCGCAGTCCCGCTACGATATCTTGTATCGGTCCACTGCTAAGCACGGAAACGCCGATGCGTTGTCCCACTTGCCTGTTGCTGAGGATAGGGCATTCGATTCCTCCGAACTTGCTTGCATGTTCATTGATGCGGAAACCGATGACGTGGTCGAATCGTTTCCGATTGATTTTCGTCGTGTAGCTACAGCCACAGCTGCCGACCCTGTTCTTGCTCCCGCTCTGCGTTTTGTCGCTACGCAATGGCCCTTATCAAAGTCACGGATCGGGGACCCATTGGTTCGCCGATTTTTTGCTCACAAGGAGAGACTTTTTGTACGACGTGGTGTTTTGCTGTTGCGTTCTGATGATGATCAGTCCAGGGTCGTGGTACCACTTTCGTTACAGTCCTCTGTCTTACAGCTTATCCACAAAGGACATTGGGGTATAGTGAGAACGAAACAACTTGCTCGTCAGCACTGTACTTGGTTCGGAATCGATGCCGCGATTACGAATATGTGCTCTTCTTGCATGGTGTGTGCCAAACAACAGTCAGCACCACCGCGGAAATTCTTTGCATGGCCAAAAGCCACTTCCCCTTGGCAACGCTTACACATCGATTTTGCTGGTCCATTCTGGAATGCTCGATGGTTGGTTGTGGTAGATTCATTCAGTAATTTTCCTTTTGTTGTCCGGATGTCTTCCACGACGTCATCTGCCACCATCCAAGCGTTATCCGCTATCTTTTGCATTGAAGGTCTTCCACAAACTATTGTTTCCGACAATGGCCCACAATTCGTGTCCGCAGAATTTCAGTCATTCTGCAAGGCCAATGGTATTCAACATCTGACGTCCACGCCGTTTTCGCCACAGTCAAACGGTGCCGCTAAACGATTGGTTAGGACTTTCAAGTCACAGATGTTGAAGTTAAAAGAGTCGCATTCTCGGGAGGACGCGTTATTGCTCTTTTTGTCCTCGTATCGCTCTCAGCCCCGAGGTGGTCGCTCGCCGGCTGAGTTTCTCCACGGTCGCCCTAATCGAACCTTGATGTCTTTGCTACATCCGCCGCATCAGGTTCCTGTGCAGCGGCAGACACCTGCTTTTGCTGCAGGCGACGTTGTATACTATCGCCACTACCGAGGTTCCCGTTGGCTCGAAGGGCGCATTCTTCGCTGCCTCGGACGCGCTATGTATCTGGTTTTGGGGGCCTCTGGTTAGGTGCGTCGGCATCTCAACCAGCTGCGCCTCTGTCGTCGCACGGTATCTGCCGTTCGCCGTCTGCTTTCAGCGACGGTGCCGTCCGGTCAGCGCCCCGGGGACCCATCTACTGGCTCGCCTCAGCCCCAGGTGTTGCCGACGCTGCCTTCCATTTTGCCCCATGGCGACGCGCCGCCGACGACGCCGCCGTCGCCGCCACCTGTTCTCCCGCGGGCGACGCCTGCAGTGGACGCGTCGCTGCAACCGCCGGGCGCCTGCCTGGGTCACGCGCCGCCGATCGCTTCCCGTGACCAGCTGTCCTCCGACATGGACCTCTTGCCCGCTCCGGACCATATGTCGTCTTCGCCCGTCGGGTGCCCCGGCCCGATGGAGGTCGACCCTTCGGCCCCTCCTGTCTCTCTACGGGCGCGTACATCGCATGTTGGCGTGCATCCTGGAGCAGGTTTTCAGGCGTTTCCTAGCTCCCCGCGGTCCGAATGGCGGGGTGCGGGTGGCACAGCCTCGCCTGTTGTTAGGCTCCCCACCTCGTCGCATACGTCAACATGCGGTCCTCCCCGCGGCGGGCAGAAGCCTTAAGCCACAACCGTACCCCGATTTGCGGAGGAAGAATGTGGTGTCACCGCCAGTCACCACACTTGCTAGGTGGTAGCCTTTAAATCGGCCGGGGTCCGGTAGTATACGTCGGACCCGCGTGTCGCCACTATCAGTGATTGCAGACCGAGCGCAGCCAAACGGCAGGTCTAGAGAGACTTCCTAGCAGTCGCCCCAGTTGTACAGCTGACTTTGCTAGCGATGGTTCACTGACAAATTACGCTCTCATTTGCCGAGACGATAGTTAGCATAGCCTTCAGCTATGTTATTTGCTACGACCTAGCAAGTCGCCAGTATCCGTACTATTGATATTGTGAATCATGTACCATAAAGAGCGACGTTCTCCATTAATGGATGAAAGTTAAGTATTCCACAAGCTGCGTCCGTTTTTGTCAATTCTAATTCCCTTGTCATGTTCCAGACCTCACGCCAGCCTGCGTGAGCTAAAACGCGTGCATTTCGGCCTCCTTTAGGAACACGGTTGGTTCTTCTGCCAACCACAACAGGATTAAAGTTAAGTATCTAACTAATTACATCCCTTTTCTGAATTTTCATTCCTTGTCATGTTTCAGACCTCACATCAGTATAGTTCTTCCCTCCTCATGCCAGCCTGCATGAGCTAAAACGCGTGCATTTCGGCCTCCACTCGTAGCACGGTGTTGGCTCTTCTGCTAATACAAAAGAAACACTTCACGGAATTCACTTCAGAACTGCTACAAATTCGTCTGGCAATAGACGGCGCAGCTCGAACAGTTAACACAACTGGCACTGATAAGAGTATCCTACGACTTCCACATCGCTGGCAACAGGTTACACACAATGCTGATGACTACTCTGAAAGTCAGTTAAACTTTGAAACACGTATCTGTTTTGTACGCACTGTAAATAAATAGGTGCCACTATTAAAGTTCCAACCCCCATAGCTGTGATGCCCATTTTAAATGTTGCTCTGATAACTGTTCTACATTTTTCTGTTGTTCCCTGTTAATGCCGTATTGCTTGTCCTTAAATGCTAATAGCAACCATACTTATTGTGTCTTGCCAATTGGATCTGGGGCTGCCTCCTCCGATGCTGCGCTATCATTCTGTATCTCTTCATCTATAATCTTTGTATTTTCTGTATGTAAATCATCTTTGGCCTTAAACAGCTGTTGTTCTATATGATCTCCAACTTGAGCTACTCCATCTTCTGCCGTTTTTATGCATCTTTCCATCCCTTCGATCTTTTTCTCCTCTTCTTCGGTATGCCATTAACTCTTTGATTGATTGTATGAATTTGCACCAACAGCTGCCCCCATCTGCACCTCCAATTTCTTCGCTCTCGCCCCCCTCCCCCATCTTTCTCTTTTTCCACTTTTCTCCTCTTCTCATTCCTTCTCATACTCAGTCGCTACTTCCCCTCTTTTCTTCCTAGAATTTCCCCTTCATATTTTCTTATTCACGGTACACATCTATTAATATATCCATCTAAAATATCACAAAGCTGGTCGACGCCGTATTTTAATTGACAGACGATGTAGCCACCACAACCAACATAAACGTATACATGCACTGAAATATAACTGAAAAGAAAAGTATATACACAATTATTCTCGCGCTTGCTGTCTTATTGTAAGTGGAAAAAATATATTCCAATCTTCTTATTCTGTGCCGCCCAAAATTATCGCACAGCCTATAAACGCGAGTTTAGCCATATTACTTTTAAAATTTTCTGACTCTGATCAGAAAACACCACATGGTATCTTATCTTAAGCAAGATACACTAAATGCGAGATCCTGGAGATATGGCTGCAGTGCCGGCACCTATGTGGTCTAACCATTCTACTTCTGGAAACAGATCTCTCCTCAGGAACCAGTATGACTTATTAAAGTATAACTTAAAAAAGTAGTGTGACAGACGTGTTTTCCTCACCCACTCACAAGAAAACTGCGTGGTTTCAACACTGGCCGTCCCAGTTCTGACCTTAAAAAAAAAGGAGTTAAGTCCAAATCTGTGTGAAATCTTATGGGACTTAACTGCTAAGGTCATCAGTCCCTAAGCTTACACACTACTTAACCTAAATTATCCTAAGGACAACCACACACCCATGCCCGAGGGAGGACTCGAACCTCGGCAGGAGCAAGGAGTTAAGTGTGGGAAAGAGGGGACGAGACGACCTTTCCATTGTCAGACACTTCTAAAAGTGCCGTACAACAGAAATAAGGAAACATTTAATGCCAATGCGACATCATTATCCCCCTTCACATGAACGTCACATGAACCTTTGATATCTAGCCTTTTTTCGCGTACGTCTAATCATGCTGTTTAAAGCGCCGTCGAGCTCAAGGGTGACGTCTCAGGGTGCCATGCTTTTGCACGATTGCAGAGAGAGGTTGTAGGCACTTTGAAGCCAAATTTCGAAGTTCTGCGTTGCAATGGAAGGCGATTACTGGGTTTCGAAAAAAGTGATCCTTTAATTGCCTTGCGTTGCCGGCCGGTGTGGCCGTGCGGTTCTAGGCGCTGCAGTCTGGAACCACGCGACCGCTACGGACGCAGGTTCGAATCCTGCCTCGGGCATGGATGTGTGTGATGTCCTTAGGTTAGTTAGGTTTATTTAGTTCTAACTTCTAGGCGACTGATGACCTCAGAAGTTAAGTCGCATAGTGTTCAGAGCCATTTGAACCATTTAATTGCGCTGCACAGAGTATATACAGAATGTTGCTATGAAATACGAAACCAAGATGCTTCCAAGATGTTCAGGCGGCCTTTCGCGACTGCATTGCCATCTAAATGAGGCGTGTTCGGTGTTCCTCCCTTCCCTCCTCTTCACACTCAGACCGCATGGCGTGATGGTGGGGGGGAAGTGTGCAGCTAGGCGACAGAAATCTGCACGCGAGCGGCAACTTGCACATGTGCAGAATTCTTGGCCGCCTCTGTAGGAGATTGTTATGATTCACTCATTCAGATGTCTTTGATAAGAAATAGAAAATCGCAGTAGTCAGGGATTTGTCGTTTAATGATAGAAGTATATTCTCGTAGTACATCATCAGATCCCTTCTTCAGAAATCCAGACTGTGACTCTGACACGTAACCATCTACTGTTTTCTGTTATTTCTTAAGCAAGAAAGAAGTAAAGAAGATTAAGTTTAAAAGTCTCATTGATGACGAGGCCATTACAGAAGGCCTACAAGCTAAAGCTGTAAAAGCATGAGACAGGGTACTGCTCTGACCCAATGAATAGAAGCGACCCAGTACTAATCATTATCGATTTAGGGAAACCACTAGAAACATGCAGGGTGTATCAAGTAGTGAAAAGTGACACAGGTAAAATCATGCAACAGCAGAACCATTCCAGTAAGATATGTCTGTCCTAGTTATCATAAATGTACGTCAAATATAAACAACTAAGTCGCAAGTAATTGCTCCCAAATTTCACTCATGGCCTGCTTTAATAAGAAATATAGCATGGGAGAGAGTTGTGTCTTGATACATTTTTCAAACTTCCGCCTCTAGCCAGCCCTGTAGTAGAAGTTTAATATATTTTTGTTGTGGTTGGCAGGAGAGCCAACCTGTATAAATAAAGGAGGCCGAAATGCACGCGATTTAGCTCACGCAGGCTGGCGTGAGGTCTGGAACGTGACAAGGGAATTAGAATTGAGAAAAACGGACGTAGCTGATGGAATACTTAACTTTAATCCATTAATGGAGATCGTCGCTCTTTATGGTACATGATTCACAATATCAATAGTACGGATACTGGCGCCTTGCTAGGTCGTAGCAAATAACGTAGCTGAAGGCTATGCTAACTATCGTCTCGGCAAATGAGAGCGTAGAAGTCAGTGAACCATCGCTAGCAAAGTAGGCTGTTCAACTGGGGCGAGTGCTAGGAAGTCTCTCTAGACCTGCCGTGTGGCGGCGCTCGGTCTGCAATCACTGATAGTGGCGACACGCGGGTCCGACGTATACTACCGGACCCCGGCCGATTTAAAGGCTACCACCTAGCAAGTGTGGTATCTGGCGGTGACACCACAATTTCCATTCTCCATTTTTAAGTGAACGCATTCACTTTTCATGTGCTGAGATGCGTATCTCAAATTACAAAAATATTCCAGAAAATTAAGGTTTTCACAAATGTGAAAAGATGCTGCAAGGTACAACATGGAACAAATATTCGATTGAAATTTAAATCACTGCAATCTACAGAATCTTGTCAGTACTTTATACAGCAGTGTATTTGCTGCATTATTACTTTACTACACACCAGTAATAAGTAGCTTACATCAAATTAAGCAGAAGTATTACCAAAAAACAATTACAAGTTAAATACATTTTGAAATTGAAGCTATTGGAAATTAACACAATTTTACATATTCAATACAGGTAAAACTGTTAAGACATTAAAGGAACTCAGTTCATTCGCAAGTGCCACACGCTCCATGGTAAAAGACCTCGTGTTTCAAGGTGAAATATATTGCTAGGCTGTCGAAATATGGCTTAATCGTCCACAGGTCATATAAATGATTCTAAAAATATAATATAGCATTTTGCTCACCATAAAATTCTGCACCCGAAGAATTAACAATATATTTCAAAACGATTTATTGTATTATACAGCACATAAATATGTAGAACGCAATATGTTGTTCAAAACAGTCCATATCTAACAACACAATAACAAAAACTGTAGAATATGATGGAAACTGCTTATGGCCGTCTCTAAAGCGCACTCCTTCACATTATTCTAAAATCAGTCACTTGACTGAAGTACTGACCAAAAAAACGTCGTTTATTCCAGTGTACACTATTCCCTACGAACAACACTCTCCCTCTGTACTTCAGGATGTTACACGTAACAATTTGTTATCCACTGGTACTTGTTTATGGAGGTGTACCACGTGGCTTTCGCACATTTGGACGCAATATGCTCTCTTTTTCTCCCGTGAATTGCGAATTCTTTCAGTCACTTCCGGATCTGCGTGTAAATCTTGACAAAAGTGTACAAGTTGTTGGTCCAGCACTTCAACGCTCTGGAGATTATACAGAATAAACTGCTAGTCCCACAAGACCCTTCGAGCGTCCCACTTCCGCTATGCTCTTAATAAGTATAAAAATGTTTCGATATGCCTGTCTCGAGCGTAATTATCTGTGCAGTCAGTAAATGTGTGTGTCTTTTTGGTCCTTATGAAATGTATGGAGGGGGTTTCGTGTCCTAATTATTGGATAAGCTGATGAGGATATGACTTTTTCATAGAATTTGTTGGACTTCTGATTCATGATATGAATGGTCATTCGTCGGCCTGTGTGTCGTTTAATGTCGGTACTGCGAAAGTGTCGATGAGAGTTCGTAATAACGCTGAAAACGTCATTCAGTAACACCTGATCTCCAACCGTCTCATATGTACGTCGGCCTTGCCCGCAAGCTATATAAATGTGCAAGAAGTTTAAAAGGGCATCAGACAATCAGTTTTGCTTTGTTAGAAAGTGCGTAACTTTTCAGAAGCGGTTATAATTGATAGAATAGGCCGTAGCCTTTGATGATCAAATCTTAACTTGCGACCTCCAAGTTAACCGTTTATCTACAGTAAGGCCAAGGTAGTTGAGTGATCACACCATGTCATCTACATGCCTCTAACTCTTAAGTGGTTGTTAGGGATTTTCCGCATAATTGGACAATTCGCTTCCGGGATGACCGCAGACCTAAAACCTATAGGGCTGAGGTCAGTTGAGTTTGGAGACGAAAGTACTGCCCCTATTAGACGTATCGTTTTGTACCATACTGGCGCGGGAATTTTCGTTTTTCATAAACAGCAAATTGTACCACTTTCTCCAACCATTGGCCCTGTGTGAGTTGAAGCCCAGTTATTTGAAAACTTCGTCAAAAAGGTTGCATTTCAAAGACATTTGGACTAGGTAGGTCAATATGTCTTTCTGAAGTCAACTGCGTCTCGTGACCAAACAAAAAGATTGAATAACCAAAGAAAGGATAACGTTCTATGAGACAGGGTGTGAAAGTCAGAAGTCTGAACGTCGCAGGTGAACTACAAAATCTGAAAAGGCAAATTCTGAGGTTCACTCTACATGTAATGAGAGTCAGCAAAGGGAAATGAAAAGATGACAAAGTTTTCTGGTCAGGTCGGTATACGGTAATATCAACAGCAGCAAAAAATGGTATAACGTGAGTGTGAAGGTAAAGAAAGAGTGAGTTACTACGAACAGTTCAGTGATAGGGTTACTATCATCAGAATCGACAGCAAATCTACAGTCACCGATATTTCAGATATACCAGCCGACATCGCAGGCCGAAGATGAAGAGACAAAGAAAGTATATGAGGATATTGAACGAATATAAACTACGTAAAGAGAGATGAAAATCTAATATTCGTGGGGGACTGGAATGTGAGTGTAGGGGAAGAGTAGAAGAAATGGTTACGGGAGGATACGGGCTTGGTACTACGAACGAGATAGATTAAAGACTAATTGAGCTCTGCAATAAATTTCACATAGAAATAGCGAATTACAAGAGGAGGACGTATACTTGGAAAAGGCCGGGAGATACTGGAGGACTTCCATTAGATTACATCATGGTCAGCTAGAGATTCAGAAATCAGATATTGGATTGTAAGGCGTACCCAGTGACAAATGCAGACTCAGATCTCAATTTAGTAATGATGACAAGTAGGTTGAAGATTCGAGACTAGTGAGGAAGACTCATTGAGCAAAGAAATGGGATACGAAGTACAATGCTTGAAGTTCTCTGAGGCTATAGATACTACAATAAGGAATATCTCAGTAGGAAGTTCAGTTAAAGAGAAATAATCTCTGAAAAGCGCAATCACAGAAGCTGGAAAGAAAAACGAAAGTACAAATAAGGTAACTGCTAAGAAACCACCAGTATCAGAAAAAATACTTGCAGCAGGAAAAGGCAGTTTTATTTACAAAACAAGTATTTATATGCTTGCTGCGGAGGATGGCCACACAAACTTGTGAACAGAAGAAATACTTCAGATCATCACTGAAAAAAGGAATTACGAAAATGTTCAGGAGGAGTCAGAAATACAGAAATACAAGTTATTTAGGAATTAAAAAATAGGAAGTGGAGGGAAGCTAAGGTGAAATGATGCATGAAAAATGTGAAGAAACCGAAAAGAAATGATTGTCGGAAGGACTGAATCAACGTATAGAAAAGGCAAAACAACCAACGGTGAAATTAAAAGCGAGGGTAGTAACATTAAGAGTGAAAATGGGAATTTCACTGTTGAATCCTGAGGAGAGAGCGGATAGGTGGAAAGCGTTGAAGGCCCCTGTGAGAGGGAAGACTTGTTTGATGACGTGATTGAAGAAGAACCAGAAGTAGATATGAAGAGATAGGGGATTTCATATTAGAGTCACAATTTGAAAGAGCTTTGGGAGACTTAAGATCGAACTAGGGTGAAACGATACACAACATTCCATCAAAATTTTAAAATCATTCGGGAAAGTAGCAACGAAACGACTATTCACGTTGGTGTGTAAAATGTGCCGGTATGCGTCTCTTGTCATACCATCTGACTTTCGGAAGGACATTATCCACACAATTCCGAAGATTGCAAGAGCATACAAGTGCGAGAATTGTCTCAAAATCAGCTTGACAGGTAAAGCATCCAACTTGCTGGGAAGAAGAATATACAGAAGACTGGAAAAGAAAATTGAAGATCTGCTGATGAAGAGCACTTTGGCTTTAGTTAAGTTAAAGACATCAAATGTTCGAATGTGTGTGAATTCCTAAAGGATCAAACTGCTGAGATCATCGCTCCCTAGTCTTAACACTACTTAAACTAACCTAAACTAACTGACGCTAAGAACAACAGATACACCCATGCCCAAGACAGGACGCGAACCTTCGGCGGGAGGGGCCGTGCAGTCCGTGACAAGGTGCCTCAAACCGCATGGCCACTCCGCACGACTTGAAAGCATCAGACAGGAAGTTCTGAGATTGGGTTAATAATGGAAGCGTTCATAGGATCTGTCGACCTGAAAAAAGTGTTCGACAATGTAAAATGGGGAAGATGTTCGACATTCTGAGAAAAATAGGGGTAAGCTGTAGGTAATATGCATTATGTCCAAGAGCCGAGAGTGAACAATAAGAGTAGAAGGCCAAGAAGGAAGCACTCGGATTAAAAAGGGTGTGAGACAGGGATGTAGTCTCTCGCCCTTGTTGTTCAATCTATATAAGGAAGAAGCAATGACAAAGGAAAGGTTCAAGAATGGAACTAAAATTCAAGGTGAAAGGATATGAATGATAAGATTCGCTGATGACATAACTATTTTCAATGAAAGTAAAGAAGAATTACAGGACCTGCTGAATGGAATGAACAGTATAAAATGGAATGAACATGTAATGATGACCTGGCGGTTGATCCTTTCAATCAGAGACATCGAATCAACGGTCCTTTATAGGACCAGTGTTTACTATAATATTATGTCAATATTTACACACACACACACACACACACACACACATATATATATATATATATATATATATATATATATATATATACTTTTGACACTATAAATAATAATAACATACATTGATTTAGAGTAAATGGAAGAAAGACAACAGAAATGTGAAGCAGCAGAAATGAGTACAACCAGAAATTTGACGTCAGGATTGGTGATCATGAAGTAGGTGAAATTAAGGAATTCTGCTACCTTGACAGCAAAACAGCCCATGATGGAGGGAGCAAAGAAGACACAAAAAGTAAACTAACACTGGCAGAAAGGCTGTTCATGGGTAAGAGAAGTCTACTAGTATCAAACATAAGCCTTAATTTAAGGAAGAAATTTCTGAGAACGCACGTTTGGAGCACAGCGTTGTATTGTAGAGAAACGTGGGTTGCAGAAGAACTGAACGGAGGAGAATCGAAGTATTGCAGATGTGGTGGCTCAGAAGAATGTTGAAAATTAGGTGGACGGGTAAGGTAAGGATTGAGGAGGTTCTCCGGCGAAATTATACGGGAAACACTGACAGGATTGTAACATCTGTTAATACATCAGGGAATAACGTCCGTGCTACCAGAGACAGAGCTGTGGAGGGTAAAAACTGTAAATGAAAAGACAGATTGGAACACATCAAGCAAATAATTGACGACGTAAGTGCTTCCAATCAGAAGACTGACGACTGAAAAAAAAAGACAAACAAACAAACAAACGCAATTATTTTGCAAATAGCCCGTTTGCAGATACACTTTTACTGGGATTTTTTTGTGATCTCGTTTACTTTCACTCGTGTCAGCTTTCGCTGTTACTGAGTCGGCTAAAAGCACTGACGATGTAACCTCCCAACAGCAAAAAATAATTATATGATTCACATTCAGTGTAACCTCCGAATAAAAAATTGTGGTTCATATACAACCTTTCAAAAATTAACTGACTGTGAATCTAAATCGGTAAAGTTCGACGTCAGCAGGGCTGCGTCAGGGTCCTGAAAGATCATTGTGAATAAATTGAAAATTCTTACCTCAATGAAGTCGCCGGATAACGCGTATATATCTGCTCCTATAAGAAATTTTTCCGGCACAGCCCAGTGCAATGCAATCCGCTAGATTTGTCATGTATAAAAAGAAACAACTGATTTTTCTTTACTATAATCGGGATGACCAAGGATTGCAGAAATTAGTAAATTCTTTAAATTCAGATGAATGATTGCCAAAAAGTTAATTATGTAACTAAGATTATTATTATAAGATTTTTTAAAAAATTTACAAATTTTATTGTAACAAACTACATGTGTGCGCGGCTGTTTTTACCTTATACTACATCGCTCAGGCACGACGGCCCCAACCGTGCCTACCAACTCCACACATACGACTGCTAGCTGCTACTTACTCCTACTGCCACACAGTTCCTACTGCAGCCAACACTGCTCTCTGGTCTGAGATTCTCTTATAGCTTACATATCGCAGGCAGCGCGTGAGCAATCCATCGAAATTACATCTGCTCGAGTGCGCTAGCAATAAATTCCTTAGTCTTGGCCCTCTTACAAAGTGTAAGAGACAAAAATCTTGATTCTGAGAAAACAAACTTCATCTTTGGTGTTCCTGGAGAGGACCTAACAAGCACTCATTATGTGCAGAATGGTGTTGACGCGTTCTTTTCTCTTTCTTGCAACAGGAACGTGATGTGTTGTTCCAACAGCAAATTGCCCGCCTACACACAGCCTGCGTGAGTCAGCGTCCTGCTCAAGACGTGAAGCAACTTACCTGACCAGCGTCATCTCTGGTCTTGTCTCCAAATGAAGCATGTGTGGGATATGATGGGACGAGAAGTGACTCATGTAGCTCGTCATTCAACAACTCTTATAGAAACTTCCAGTACCTCGTCTCCTACCTTCCAAACTTGGTAGAGCAGTTGCTCGCAAAAGACAAAGGTCCCGAGTTCGAGTCTGGTTCTGGCACACAGTTTTAATCTGCCAGGAAGTTTCATACCAGCGCACACTCCGCTGCAGACTGAAAATCTCGTTCTGGAGACACTTATAGAACTACGTGAACAGGATGAGTAGGCGTGACATAACGTATCCCACGACAGTATTCACCAATTGTACAATCGACTGGATGCCGGAGTCAGCGTTCAGCGTCTGCAGTACCGCCCACGGAGGCTACACCCCGTACTGAAGTAAGTGTTTCCGAATGGGCCGATAGCTTGTACCTCGGAACCGCTTCTGTTATTAATCTGTAAATGTCATCATTTCGTGTACTACATATGCTCTGCTGCAACAATAAATCTTGAGCAAATTTGAAACCTCTAAAAGGATGCACTAGGATTTCTTTTTTTCGGCAGTTATTTTCTTGTGCAGTTGAATTCTCCCGCGAATTTGAAAATTGTGCTGTACTGATGGAAGACATACTGGAGTATCAGACTAGGTCACGTGGATAATGCTGATGTTATATCGTTTGTTTTTTAATTGAAAGATTTTCGGAATGAGGAATGAACCTCATCTTTTTCAGCATCCTCGTTCTTGCGATTAAATAAATAAATGACCCGTTGTTTGCATTTTCTATTGAGAGTTTTACAGCTTTTATTAGCAGCCACGGTGGCACAGTGGTCTAAGCGATGAGCTTCTGATCATTCGTCCGAGATAGGACCGGGTTCGAATACCTCTGAGGCATAGATGTTATGTTTGTCTGAAAGCCCTAGCTCTTTCCGTTCTCTGGAGTCAGCGAGGCTAAACTAGGGACGAGAATATTTAAGCGTATGTGACACATGTTTCAATTTTACTCTCATAGAAGCCGCGCGGCGTAGCCGTGTGGTCTGGAGAGCCTTGCAACGGTTCGCGCCCCCCCCCCCCCCCTCCCCATCTGAGGTTAGAGTCCTCCCTCGGGCCTGGGTGCGTGTGCTGTCCTTAGCGTAAATTAGTTTCAGTTAGATTAAGTTGGGTTGGGTTGTTTGGGGAAGGAGACCAGACAGCGAGGTCATCGGTCTCATCGGATTAGGGATGGACGGGGAAGGAAGTCGGCCGTGCCCTTTGAAAGCAACCATCCCGGCATTTGTCTGGAGCGATTTAGGGAAATCGCGGAAAACCTAAATCAGGATGACCAGACGCGGGATTGAAACGCCGTCCTCCCGAATGCGAGTCCAGTGTATAACCACTGCGCCACCTCGTTCGGTAGATTAAGTAGTGTGTAAGTCTAGGAACCGACGAAATGAAATGTCGTGTGACGAGGGCCTCCCGTCGGGTAGACCGGTCGCCTGGTGTAAGTCTTTCGATTTGACGCCACTTCGGCGACTTGCGCGTCGATGGGGTTGAATTGATGATGATTAGGACAACACAACACCCAGTCCCTGAGCGGAGAAGATCTCCGACCCAGCCGGGAATCGAACCCGGGCCCTTTGGATTGACAGTCTGTCGCGCTGACCACTCAGCTACCGGGGTCTATAAAACAAAGAAACAAATCAAGTTCAAATGGTTGAAATGACTCTGAGCACTATGGACTTAACATCTGAGGTGATCAGTTCCCTAGAACTTCGAACAACTTAAACCTAACGAACCTAAGGACATCACACACGTCAATGCCCGAGGCAGGATTCGAACCTACGACCGTAGCGGTCGCGCGGTTCCAGTCTGAAGCGCCTAGAAGCGCTCGGCCACACCGACAGACCCTAAGCAGTTTGGTCCCATAGGAACTCACCACCGATTTCCAGTTTTTTATTATCGTAGATGCGTTGTACAAAGTATGTGTGTAGTAGACGGATATAAGGAAGATGATGTTCTTACTTCCGTTTCGCTTGTTGTCTCCACCACACTGTGCCGTGTATTAATGTTAGTATTTGTAAAAAAAAGTGCAATTATTGGTAACATATGCAATCGCTATTACAGACTTACGAAATAGTCATAATAGTAATTCTCTTTAAAAAATAATTTAGTTTCGTGGCCAAAACAATTAAAATCTTTTGTTTTTACCTTTCAGAAAATTTAAATTTAGCCCTCAGGTAGTAATCATCCACAGGCTGAGAACCAATGCACTAATGCAGCGCGTTAGCTCGTAACTAGTAGATCGTAACGAGAGAATGAAGGAGGTAAATTTCATTGTACGTTCCTATATACAAACCCAAGCTCCAATCACTAGCTGGTCGCTCCGTCTACATACATCAGACTAGCCACAGACTAGAAAAAGACAAGACTTACACTCCTGGAAATGGAAAAAAGAACACATTGACACCGGTGTGTCAGACCCACCATACTTGCTCCGGACACTGCGAGAGGGCTGTACAAGCAATGATCACACGCACGGCACAGCGGATACACCAGGAACCGCGGTGTTGGCCGTCGAATGGCGCTAGCTGCGCAGCATTTGTGCACCGCCGCCGTCAGTGTCAGCCAGTTTGCCGTGGCATACGGAGCTCCATCGCAGTCTTTAACACTGGTAGCATGCCGCGACAGCGTGGACGTGAACCGTATGTGCAGTTGACGGACTTCGAGCAAGGGCGTATAGTGGGCATGCGGGAGGCCGGGTGGACGTACCGCCGAATTGCTCAACACGTGGGGCGTGAGGTCTCCACAGTACATCGATGTTGTCGCCAGTGGTCGGCGGAAGGTGCACGTGCCCGTCGACCTGGAACCGGACCGCAGCGACGCACGGATGCACGCCAAGACTGTAGGATCCTACGCAGTGCCGTAGGGCACCGCACCGCCACTTCCCAGCTAATTAGGAACACTGTTGCTCCTGGGGTATCGGCGAGGACCATTCGCAACCGTCTCCATGAAGCTGGTCTACGGTCCCGCACACCGTTAGGCCGTCTTCCGCTCACGCCCCAACATTGTGCAGCCCGCCTCCAGTGGTGTCGCGACAGGCGTGAATGGAGGGACGAATGGAGACATGTCGTCTTCAGCGATGAGAGTCGCTTCTGCCTTGGTGCCAATGATGGTCGTATGCGTGTTTGGCGCCGTGCAGGTGAGCGCCACAATCAGAACTGCATACGACCGAGGCACACAGGGCCAACACCCGGCATCATGGTGTGGGGAGCGATCTCCTACACTGGCTGTACACCTCTGGTGATCGTCGAGGGGACACTGAATAGTGCACGGTACATCCAAACCGTCATCGAACCGATCGTTCTACCATTCCTAGACCGGCAAGGGAACTTGCTGTTCCAACAGGACATGCACGTCCGCATGTATCCCGTGCCACCCAACGTGCTCTAGAAGGTGTAAGTCAACTATCCTGGCCAGCAAGATCTCCGGATCTGTCCCCCATTGAGCATGTTTGGGACTGGATGAAGCGTCGTCTCACGCGGTCTGCACGTCCAGCACGAACGCTGGTCCATCTGAGGCGCCAGGTGGAAATGGCATGGCAAGCCGTTCCACAGGACTACATCCAGCATCTCTACGATCGTCTCCATGGGAGAATAGCAGCCTGTATTGCTGCGAAAGCTGGATATACACTGTACTAGTGCCGACATTGTGCATGCTCTGTTGCCTGTGTCTATGTGCCTGTGGTTCTGTCAGTGTGATCATGTGATGTATCTGACCCAGGAATGTGTCAATAAAGTTTCCCCTTCCTGGGACAATGAATTCACGGTGTTCTTATTTCAATTTCCAGGAGTGTATTTGTACCCCATTCCAATACAGAATTTGCTGCCCTGGCACACGCCGTACAGATTAATTATTGGTCGAGACACATAGCTAGTGAAAGAGCGTCGTTTGGGCTCCCCATCTCGACGGATAGAGGGCTGTCTCCACAGCAGACATCGATTAGGGCGCACAGGTTATCTTAGCAAAAGTGCTCCCGAGTTAACAGAGGCGGAAAGTATGAGAAACTGAAAGTTGAAGTATGCTGCAGGGAAATGTCAAATGTTTAGGCTCAGGAATTATTCTGGACCCGGCACCCTCTGCGTTACTGAAGAACCCACCCCACAACTTCCCACACACGTATCACTGCTGTCAGAAGTTTCCGCCCGGCAACATTGGTGTCAGAAAAGGCAATACCTACGGGCGACATTGCGAAGTGACGGTATGGAACATCACCTCAACCTGATGAGTGAAAATGGACTGCCTTGCATGTGATAGAATTCAACACGTAATGTCTAATCGCCTGAGTAGGAGGTCTGGACGTTATACCATGGAATGTAGTGGATGATTGTGGTTAGTTCTCAGATGTAAGAATTAGGCGTATCGGTGGATGTTATTTTTAACTCTGACCTTCAATTTCCTTTCTTAACTACTCTTTCATCTCATGTACTTTGTGTTCTGACTCAATAACGTGAGGGATAACGTATGACCCTGCGTCACTTGCCGCTCAACTTCTGCCCTCTCTGTCACGCCCTTTGGCTTTTGTAACTGCAGTTTGGGGTATAGACAAAATAACCTTTCGCTTCTAGTATTTTATTCCTGCTAACTTCAGAATGTCAAAGAGTGAATTCCAGTCAACATGGGAAAAAGCTTTCTCCAAATCTACAAATGCAATAAACGAAAATTTGCCTTTTTTGAGTCTGTGTTCTAAGTATAGGCTTAATATTACCTCTCGTCTTTTTATATCTCAGTGGAACCCAAACTGATCTCCAAGGTTGGACTCTACCAGTCTTCTACAAATAATGCATTTCAGTATTTGTCAGCCATGGCTTTCTGAACTAAAGTTTCAGTAATATTCACACCTGTCAGCACGTGCCTTCTTTGGAACTGCAGTTATTACATTGTTATTGAAGTCTGAGATTATTTAGGCTGTCTCATACGCACTACGTACTAGGTGGAACAATTTTGTCATGGCTTGTTTTCCCAAGAATATCATTAATTCTGAGAAAATTTCGTCTACTTCATGAGCCATCTTTTTAACGTCAGTAGGTCTTTCAGTGCTCTGTGGAAATCTAATTGCAGCGTCGTGTCTTCCATCTCATCTTGATCTACTTTCTCTTCTCTTTCAAGTGCAACCAACGAGAGACATTACGTAAAATTTAATGATGAAAAGACAATCGAACGGGCATTTTTAATATTTGAAAGGAATGAGCGCAGAAGAGTGAATCATGACAGTTGTTTACACATGTAGTTTACACTGAAGAGCCAAAGAAACTGGCACCGCCAGAACATCTGCCAGCACGCAGAAGTGCCGAAGCACGACGCGGCATGGACTAGATTAATGTCTGAAGCAGTGCTGGGGGGAATTGCAGGGCTGTCCATAAATTCGTAAGAGTACGAGGGGGTAGGGATCTCTTCTGAACAGCACATTGCAAGGCATCCCAGATGTGCTCAATAATGTTCATGTCTGGGGAGTTTGGCGGCCAGCGGAAGTGTTTAAACTCAGAAGAGTGTTCCTCGAGCCACCCTGTACCAATTCTGGACGTGTGGCGTGTCGCATTGTCCTGCTGGAAACGCCCAAGTGCTGCGGAATGCACATAGGAGGTGAATCGATGCATGTGGTCAGACAGGATGCTTACATACGTGTCACCTGTCAGAGTCGTATCTAGACGTATCAGGGGTCCCATACTACTCCAACTGCACACGCCCCACACCATTACAGAATGTCCACCAGCTTGAACAGTCCTATACTGACATGCATCATCCAAGGATTCACGAGGTTGTGTACATACTCGTACACATCCATCCGCTCGATAGAACCTGAAACGAGACTCGTCCGACCAGGCAACATCTTTCCAGTCGTCAACAGTCCAATGTCGATGTTGACAGACCCAAGCAAGGCTTAGGGCTTTGTGTCGTGCAGTCATTAATGATACACGAGTGGGTCTTCGATTCCGAAAGCCCATATCTATGATGCTTCTATTAATGGTTCGCAATGGTTGGCCCAGCATTGAAATATGCAGCAATTTGCGGTAAGGTTGCACTTCTGTCACGTTGAACGACTCTCTTCCGTCATTGTTGGTTCCGTTCTTCCAGGATCTTTTCCCGGCCGTTGAAAAGTCGCAGATTTAATGTTTTACCGGATTCCTGGTATTCAAGGTACACTCGTGAAATGGTCGCACGGGAAAATCCCCACTTCGTCGCCACCTCTGAGATGGTGTGTCCCATTGCTCTTGCGCCGACTATAACACCACGTTCAAACTCACTTAGATCTTGATAACCTGCCATTGTAGCGGCAGTAACCGATCTAACAACTGCGCTATACACATGTTGCCTTACACAGGCGTTGCCGACTTGGTGCCGTATTTTGCCTGTTTACATATCTCTGTATTTGAATACGCTTGCCTATACGATTCAGTGTGTATCAATATGCAGAGTATGTGCGTTTTTTCAACGACAGATTGAGACTACATGAGAATGGCTATTTTGGATTACGTCATTTGGCAGTGCAAGATCGGTAAGTGAAGTCGTACTCTGACTAGCGGTGTCCCAGTTGCGATTAAAGTGTCTGAAATTACTCAGGTGAGAAGGCTAGGGACTTTTAGAATTTCTGCACGAGTTCACGCACTTGCAGAAGTTTCCGCCAGTCGCGTTTGTGGACACCTAAGTCCGAAAAGTGGCGTGTTTTTTAAAGACTTGAGAAATTTTCCACATCGGTTCGTGGATTTAAAAAATTATCCGCAATCGGTTTTTTGGAGTTTAACTTTGAACAGCAACATAGTGTGACAAAGAGTGCATTACTGATCTTGCTCATGAAACAATGTATCGCCGCACTCACAGTGTTAAGCAAGGCTTCAATAAACATTCCTACTGCTGCACATTACCCCGCTTGTCTTAAGGTTATTTATTCATTTAGCCAAACATAACGCTGCCTGCAATTGAGTCAAGTTATGGGAAGCTAACGGAAAAGCAACAGAGTAATGCGACAGTTGTTTGACTGTCACCTAGGCACCTGCAACGCCAAAAACTTTGAAAATCGGTCACGCAATTAAGTCTTTCTACACAAATGACGTGCAAAGAGGGAGTAAAATATAGCACGTGCCTCCGTCCGCTCCGTGCTGTGGTGACATCTCCACGGAAATTCCTGCCACCGCTGAGTGTGCTGCTGGGAAGATGTTATCTCTGGAAGAGAAGCGGTGGCTGCGGTGAGAATGAACCGGCTGTCACCGAAGCAGCCGACCGTGACCGCTTGCTTAGGTCCGACCGTGACTCTAGAGCGTGGCATGCTGCCGCTTCTGTGTGCCACCTTCTTGCGGGCTTCTGTTGCATTTCAGTCAGTAATAACACCTCGCCCATGTAGACAATACAACCATTTCGTAACTAACTTCACTGATTTGGAAAAGCAGTTAAACGGAATGGGCAGCGCCTTGATAAGAGGGTAAGCTTAAATATTTCAGGAAAATGCCTTCTCCAAGTTGTAGGTAGTTAAGGAAATGGCTCACAATGTGCTACATTCTTCGCTAGGGCGTACAGGTATTATTATTATTATTATTATTATTATTATTATTAGTTACTAATGTCACTGAACAGAAACAAAGCATTAGCAGCCTGAAGTCACTAATTTCTGATAGTTCAGAAGCAAAGAGTCCTGCAATCAAGTAATTTACAAACAGTAACTACAATGCACGCAATTTTAAATGAGTGTACAGGGCGTGGCTGAATCAAGCGTCGTCAGGAGGAGGAGTGCTGCACAGGAATCCTGCTTTTTCCGCATAAATAAACAAAACCAGTTGTTTCATTGACACATTAATTCGCGGTTTAACAAAACAGCTACACATACGCTCTTTTTAAAAATAAAAGCATTCAGATAAAATTCTTTTTCATTCTAAAGTTCAGTTAGGCACTTATGTTGATGATGGTAGGGGTAATTGGGTCAAAAAAGTATTAGCACTGCCGGCCGGGGTGGCCGAGCGGTTCTAGGCGCTTCAGTCCAGAACCACGTGACCGCTACGGTCGCATGTTCGAATCCTGCCTGGGGCATGGATGTGTGTGATGTCCTTAGGTTAGTTAGGTTTAAGTAGTTCTAGGGGACTGATGACCTCAGAAGTTAAGTCCCATAGTGGTCAGAGCCATTTTTTTTTATTAGCACTAGTGCGAAAAAATTCAGGTCTGTACTGAGCCATTATGAGTGATACTATTCAACATCTGTTGTACTGTGGGGCATACAGTCTTGATTCACGTGGGGTACAATTCAGTTTCTTAACATTACATATCTGAATCATACGCAAACTATATAAATACTTTCCTCAGTAATCTAATGATTCTTGCTATTTTCATCAGTACCTTTAATATAGTCAGACCTCAATATATATATATATATATATATATATATATATATATATATATATATATATATATATATATATATGGTTCAAATGGCTCTGAGCACTATGGGACTCAATTGCTGTGGTCATTAGTCCCCTAGAACTTAGAACTACTTAAACCTAACTAGCCTAACGACATCACACACATCCATGCCCGAGGCGGGATTCGAACCTGCGACCGATATATATATATATATATATATATGCTTCCCGCGCCCGGGTTCCCGGGTTCGATTCCCGGCGGGGTCAGGGATTTTCTCTGCCTCGTGATGGCTATGTGTTGTGTGTTGTCCTTAGGTTAGTTAAGTTTAAGTAGTTCTAAGTTCTAGGGGACTGATGACCATAGATGTTAAGTCCCATAGTGCTCAGAGCCAATTGAACCAATTTTTAGAGAGAGAGAGAGAGAAAGAAAGAGGGGTTTCGATTACTGTACTGTGATTCTTATTCGTGTTTATGTGTGTGATGTAGGCCTATATCTAGTCTTGGTAATATAAGAAAGAAATCAAGATAGATTGTTACGCATATTGTTTTATTTCTTCTGAAACAGACAACAATTTATAAGTTTAAAACAAAGTATTTTCATTGTAAACAAATCAAATACAGTAAAATAATACTGAGTACGTAGATAAAAATTTGCAGATATCATTGGCTGTAAAAGTAATCCGTAATTTTGGCTTGGTTTAATCTTTTAATCGTCCGTGAGTCACTCTCACTGTCTATGATTCCTAGGGCTGAGACCACATCGTCCTCCACCTCCTCACACCTCTTCACATACCCCCTGTGTCGAGGGCCGCTTTGGCCTACGTGGCCGTCTCTGGCGGTGCTTCTTCGACATCGCCCTCCCCTTCTTCCCCTTCCTCTTCGTCACTGTTGCGCCTTCTTTTCCGTTCGCTGTCTTCACGGAATCAACAACCTCGGTTTCTGTTAAGTGTTCCTGCTACTACGACATCATTGTCGACGTCCACGAAATCTTCAAAATGAACATGGGTGATATTAAAGTGAGTCACCACTTTCGTCAATTCGGGCTCGAGGATGCTGACAGGGTGTGTCTCCTGTAGTGCTGTACAAAATAAAAGCTTTAATCAAAATTCTCATAAATCCCTGTCACAATCAAACTAAAATTTTACATGCTTAAGTATTAAACCCACCACCTGCTCATTTTCATCTGTCGTCGAAAATCCACATTTTCGGAAACAACTGACAATTGTTTGCTCCTCCACGCTTTATCTAGCATTCCTACCGCATCTGAAATGTTGATAGTTTTAGGGTTGTCATAGTCAATATTGCGGACCTTTATTTGGACCACTTTATATACAAGTTTTCTCTGGTGTTCTTGACTATTCCTGGATATAAGTGCTGTAATTTCAACATAGTGTTAAGTTGTAAAAATTGTACTGTCACGGATTTTAATGGAGACACTCAAATTGCCTAAAAACAAAACAACTTTTCGATTTTTCAAGAGTAATTTTCCTATAACAATTATTTAACCAGCTGCAAAACACTTCTGAACTCATCCATGCTTTCTTGTTCGGAATGTACAGTACTCCACAGGGAATGACTTACAGCCAAAAAAACATCGGAGTTTCTTAGGGGACTTGAGTTTTTATGTGCCCGTCATATTTGCTGGTAACAGAACGGTGACACGGACTTTGTTTAGTTTCCACCATGACATTTTTCTCCTAGGAAAGTCAAAGTTTTTTTCTGGAAGACATTTGTAAGAAGGTCCAAGTTCGTCTGCGTGGAAAATATCATCGGATTTGTAATCCTGAAGAATCCTCTCCAATTCTAACTTTAATTTATCACGAATTTTCTGATGTTCACTGGTTCTTTCCCCACTCACTTTTCGCAAAACAATGCCGTGTCTTTTCCTGAAATTTTCTAACCACGCGATACTCACTTGAAAAGTATCGTATCCCAATGCTGCTGCAAAATAATCTGCCTTTTCTTTCAAAATGGGTCCACCAGTGTTCATATTATTGTTCCTCTGTTGTCGGGACCACTGCACTAAACACGCTTCTAAAACTGGAAACTCAGCCGTTCGCTGTCGCTTCCGAAATGTCCCTTCATGTGTGGTAATCAAGCGGTTCTCATTCTTGACTGTTGTCGAAAGTGTGCTTACTGGAATCCGAAAATCTGCAGCAATGTCTTTCTTTTCCCTCAATCCTGCTTTCACTTTGTCAATTAGCTTTTGCTTTTCAGCGATTGTCAGACATTTCCGCATGGCTGACACATCCTGTTCACGCCCGATCAAAATCAAACACTGCCGAAATTCGCACCTGCACGGAGGGCGTGGGAACTGCAAAACGACGCAGATCTCACTGACGTATCGACGCATGGAGGGGAGGGACTGGAATTCGATGTACAGAGTACAAAATGAAAGAGTTCCATATATAGAGATGACTACGACATAAAAAGTTGTCTTCCACTGAACTTGGATACACTACTGGCCATTAAAATTGCTACACCACGAAGATGACGTGATACAGACGCTAAATTTAACGACAGGAAGAATATGCTGTGATGTGCAAATGATTAGCTTTTCAGAGCACTCACACAAGGTTGGCGCCGGTAGTGACACCTACAACGTGCTGACATTAGGAAAGTTTCCAACCGATTTCTCGTACAACAGCAGCTGACCCGCGTTGCCTGGTGAAACGTTGTTGTGATGCCTCGTGTAAGGAGGGGAAATGCGTACCATCACGTTTCCAGCTTTGATAAAGGTCGGATTGTAGTCTATCGCCATTGCGGTTTATCGTTGCGACATTGCTGCTCGCGTTGGTCGAGAACTCATGTATGTTAGCAGAATATGGAATGGGTGGGTTCAGGAGGGTAATACGGAACGTCGTGCTTGAGCCCAACGGCCTCGTATCACTAGCAGTCTACATGACAGGCATCTTATCCGCATGGCTGTAACGGATCGTGCGGCCACGTCTCGATCCCTGAGTCCACAGGTGGGGACGTTTGCGAGACAACAACCCTCTGCACGAATAGTTCCACGACGTTTGCAGCAGCACGGACTATCAACTCGGACACCATGGCTGCGGTTACCCTTGACGCTGCATCACAGACAGGGGCGCCTGCGATGGTGTACTCAACGACGAACCCGGGTGCACGAAAGGAAAACGTCATTTTTTCGGAAGAATCCAGGTTCTGTTTACAGCATCATGAAGGTCGCATCCGTGTTTGGCGACATGGCGGTAAACGCACATTGGAAGCGTGTATTCGTTATCTCCGTACTGGCGTATCACCCGGCGTGATGGTATTGCGTGCCATTGGTTACACGTATCGTTCACCTCTTGTTCGCATTGACGGCACTTTGAACAGTGGACGTTACATTTCAGATGTGTTACGACCCGTGGCTCTACTCTTCAAAAAAAAAAAAAAAAAAAAAAGGTTCAAATAGCTCTGAGCACTAGGGGACTTAACTTCTGCGGTCATCAGTCCCCTATAACTTAGAACTACTTAAACCTAACTAACCTAAGGACATCACACACATTCATGCCCGAGACAGGATTCGAACCTGCGATCATAGCGGTTGCGCGGTTCCAGACTGTAGCACCTAGAACCGCTCGGCCACTCCGGCCGGCGCTCTACCCTTCACTTGATCGCTGTGAAACCCTACATTTCAGTAGGATAATGCACGACCGCGTGTTGTAGGGCCTGTACGGGACTTTCTGGATACAGAAAATTTTCGACTGCTGCCCTGGCCATCACATTCTCCAGATCTCTCACCAACTGAAAAGTCTGGTCAATGGTGCCCGAGCAACTAGCTCGTCACAATAAGCCAGTCACTACTCTTGATGAACTGTGGTATCGTGTTGAAGCTGCATGGGCAGCTGTACCTGTACATTCCATCCAAGGTCTGTTTGACTCAATGCCCAGGCGTATCAAGTCCGTTATTACGGCTAGAGGTGGTTGTTCTGGGTACTGATTTCTCAGGATCTATGCACCGAAATTGCGTGAAAATGTAATCACATGTCATTTCTAGTATAATATATTTATCCAATGAATACCCGGTTATCATCTGCATTTCTTCTTGGTAGCAATTTTATTGGCCAGTAGTGTATACAGAGGTAAAATCTGCTGTTCTCGAGTCTTCTTGAAACTTCGATATAACGGCAGGTTTTCTTCGAAAGATGAAGGTTTCGAGCTTCCAAGGAAAGAGAATGGAGAAAGAATTTGATATAGACAGGTCTTAGATACATCGAGGTTACACATACCATGTTTTGATTTTACTTTGTGAGTGAATGGCTTGTTACGGTGTGCCATAGAATGTCATGTGTTTTTTTTTAACTTAACTATGCCATAAAAATCCGCGAGTTTCCATTTTCATCTTGGACCAGACGCTATAGATGGAGCAATGAGGTGGTGTCATCCCTTTGCCTGCCTTATGAAGAATTTTAGGATAGAGCACAACATTTATGGTGGCTCTGAAATGGTCTGTGTTGTGACAAAAAAGCACTTAGTTTAGTCAAGGCCTCTGATCGGACATGCTGTTATGTTCGGCCCGTAAAGATAATAATCTCTGTGATAAATGTATTCCCTTTAGGCCTAAAAACTCTCAATAACTCTGCTTAAAGTGATCGTGAGAAACACAGATCGCGAGCATAATGTCTTCTCCTTGCTGCGCGGAAATTTACGAGTCAGGGTCTGGTTGCTTCTCCAGTAGGGGGAAGGATTGTGTTAACTTTGGTTAGGACTGGTTGGGAGGTTGAGCAGACGAGTTAGGGGGGGAGAAGTAGCGATGGAGTCTGTTTGGTTGGCACACAATCCGTATGGGTGCAGTTGCGTTGGTGCACTTTTCGAGTTATTGGGGTTTGATGGAAAGGTGACGAGGGGAGGAATGGCTGCTTCTGTTTCAGACTCGGTCTGGGGAGGAAATTATGCTCTGGACTCTTGGTATGAGTGGTCTGCACTTGAGACACTCGTCCTGAGCGCGGCTTTTGCACTGGCAAAGCCCGCATCTCGTGGTCGTGCGGTAACGTTCTCGCTTCCCACGCCCGGGTTCCCGGGTTCGATTCCCGGCGGGGTCAGGGATTTTCTCAGCCTCGTGATGGCTGGGTGTTGTGTGATGTCCTTAGGTTAGTTAGATTTAAGTAGTTCTAAGTTCTAGGGGGCTGATGACCATAGATGTTAAGTCCCATAGTGCTCAGAGCCATTTGAGCACTGGCAAGGGTCTTCACTGGGGAGCCTGTGGTGAAGTCTTAGCTGTACCTACAGTTTTGACCTGAATCATCTCTGACAACTCGATGTTCCGAGGACAGTCTTAATTCTATCGGGTCCGCCGCCGTGATGCTTGATCTCCTTGTGTGCACTGCCGTGTAGATGATTCAAATTGGTCCATGGTACGACCGACGAACGGGAGTGTGACCTGGAATCTGCCGAGATTTCAGAGGTCTGTTAGAAAGTAGTTGCGATCGATCTAACAAATTGCCTGCCTGTGTCTTTGCATATTCCGTGCCTGTGATAGCGAATTACAGGCGCCCCACATCGCTACTCCGCCAACGGTTGCACCGCGGCTGTCACTTGAGACAGCGCTACGCATCGAGAAAGGGGTGTAGCATTGCTGCTCTGAATTGTGAGGGCAAACAGGATCACAGTCTCGCCACTTGTTCTCAGCTGCACAACCTAGTGTAACTTCTGTGTAGAACAAATGCATCAAAATCTATTCAGCGTCAGATAATTTCAGATTGCATTATCCATATTTTGAGCCAGGGTAGATAGAATAAACAGTTAAACGTTAGTCTTTGATAACCAAACACCATCCCGTGGAGTGCTAATTATTTGCTACTTCTACTTGTGCGCCAACAGTTCATCATCTATTTGTCATCTCACTTAATTAGTGTTGTTTGTGCTATTTTATGATTAATAAACTCTTGCCACATTTTTGAAAAGCAATATCGACTACTGTCATAGGGCAGATCTAATTTACCAGACCCATGGCCAGGAAGGCAAATAAAAGACTTACAAGTTACAGCGATTTCTGTCAGGGAACAAACTTGCAGTCATCTGCAGTTTTCCAAATAAAACTGCAAGAGCAGCGTAGTCATGTCGTTTTATTTATTAGGGAAATCAGGCCCTCTCTTACAAGAAATCAGGGTTATTTCATCGTCGTTACTAAAGAAATAATAATGTTAATATTACAAGTGGTATTAAAATGTTTTGAGTGTCTGAAGTGACAAATTCAGTAAATAATACTGACTCTGAAAGAATAAAGTTAGTAATAACAATACTTCCACTGCTGCAGCCCCTCCCTCTCATAGTGATAACAGCAATAATAATAGTAATAATAAAGTTAATAATGATAGTGGCAGATATAGAAAGAATTTATAGGTTTATACAGAACCGTTTCCTGATATAGCAAATTCTTGGGAAAGGAAATTTGGGGAGACTGCACCAGTTAAGAATAAGGAGGGATGAGTAAAAATTTGTTGGAAAGAAGGATGTAGAGGAGAGATGAGTGCATACAGGGACAACGGTAATCATTAATGTTGCTTCAGTAGAGATATCATTAACTGTCTTTTGAAGCTGGAGATGTTATTCTGTTCTCCAATGTAATGCAGGAGGTTCTTCCAGAATCGGCTTTCTGCTGCTGGGAAGGACTTTTAAAAAGTGGCTCAACAATTGAGTAGGACAGGATTTTACTCTGATGGGAATGGACGTTTCTGCCCTTTTATTTTAGGCAAGATCGAGGAGAGAGATGCGGGAAGAGAGATGAGGGACTTTATACATTGATAAGGCAGCAGAGAAGAGAGAAGGTATGAAAATCTCTGCACTTGTCTCCACACAACCAGGATAGCTGTGTCTAAGATGGCGAAATGTGATCAAAGAGGTGAACATGTCAGGCATAACGAGTACAGGCATTCATAACCAGTTCCGAGTGCCCTGAGATTTCCTGATAAAGACCTTGCAGGATAACATGACTGTACTCAATAACTAGAACTACAAATGTTTTTACAATTTTTTTTCAGGTAAAGAGGGAAGAACATTTTATATTTTTGTAGCTCATGGAGAGATGCGGATGCCTTCTTGCACACTGCGATTAGGTGTTCAGTCCAATTTAGCTATTCATCTATTATTACTCCCAGACTCTTTGTTAAGGGAGAAAAAGTGATATTTGTCCTATTTAGGTTTGAAGATGGTAGGGACTCCAAATGGTTCAAACGGCTCTGAGCACTATGGGACTTAACATCTGAGGTCATCAGTCCCCTAGAACTTAGAACTACTTAAACCTAACTAACCTAAGGACAGCACACAACACCTAGTCATCGTCGCTGTCAAGACGTCAGGTATGAGCAAAACCATTGTACTGCACTTGGCGAGAAATTTAGGCTGCTAACCTCGTCAAGTAAAATGTCGAAATCGACTGTGTTAAACGCATTTTCTGAAATCTAAGACGCATCTTGTGCACCCATAGCGAGCTTCAGGTTATCCGTTACCTTTATTGAAGGAGACGTTGTACTGCAATGTTCGTGATTGGTATTCGTCTGGTAAGTTCTTTGTAGTTCAGTATTTTTTCAGCTGGTCGTGAACTGTATATTCTAAAGCTCTGCTAACGTCCTTTTTAGGTAGTTACTTAACTAATACCTGTTTCAGGACCTCAGAGAAAGCGCTAGTGGTTAAAGAGTGGTTGAAGATATCTGTTACAGTGGGCAGTAGTATAAGTAAAAAGCTTCATTTCGACTCTGAAGCCATCGTGTCCAGTAGATGCTGATCTGATACCCATGATGTTTTTTTTTTTTACGTTATTCCATGTACATGCTTCAGATTTTTCGCGGTTACAGTCGTTTACGCCGATCAAGTACTCAGTACGTCTCTGTTTCGTTTATGGTTCAGTTGTTGTTCTTGGTAACGTGAAGTACTGGTCCAGTTCTTTGGCATGCACAGTGATATCAGCTGCAGATACAGAATGATGTCTTAACCGTCTACAATAACTAATTCAAAACTAAGCTAACAGACCAAAGCCTTACAGAGTAAGAAAAGAATTATCAGAAACATGTGTATGGCTGCAGTGTACCAATTTATATTTTAATTCCTTCCCACTTACATCGTATAGGCATCAAGGATAACCTTCCTGCGACAGTCAGAAGAAAGAATAAGGTAAAGTAACCACTTCCTGTTTTCCTGCAGTTTCCTTGAAGAACAGCAAACCGATTGTTGTAACAACTTGAGTAAGCGAAGATGCGCCAGCCAATAAGAATGCGGTTTTTCGATCTTAATGAGACACTCAAATATACGAAGCCCTTTATGATTTTATGCGAGACCGTAAACTACGTTTATGAAATCTGATGTATTGTCAGTGGTTACTTCAATCCGCGGTGACTCGCGCTTATTGTTGTCTAACAAAGATAAAAAAAATGCTTCAAATGGCTCTGAGCACTATGGGACTCAACATCTTAGGTCATAAGTCCCCTAGAACTTAGAACTACTTAAACCTAACTAACCTAAGGACATCACACACATCCATGCCCGAGGCAGGATTCGAACATGCGACCGTAGCAGCCCCGCGGTTCCGGACTGCAGCGACAGAACCGCACGGTCACCGCGGCCGGCTAACAAAGATAACTTTTACGTTTTTTAGGTGCAAGTTGCATACAAAGCTATATGTATCAAATAAATTTATTCTTCATTATTACTAACACATTATAAATACGTATGACATTTAAAGGAAGGGGGTTTATTCTTCCAGTTTTTCGTTTTCCATTCCTTCCTTCATACGTATCACGATTTTCAGAAGTTGGGTCCAGTAAACACGCAATTTCAGAATCGCTGTCAGACTGCTCTGTTGCTGTGTGTCGATCTCTTCATGCTCAGACTTTGTGTCGGGACTCGAAGACAAGTCCTCTATTTGGACATTCTCGTCTAGCGGTTCGTCTGGGCCAATCAACAGCAATTCATCTGACAATGACTACTTTCGCGTAAAATTTTACATATTTTACGCATCTGACAGAGCACGTCATGTACTCAGTATGCAACTCCTTTATTCAATACGTAAAACCCAATAACAATAGCCGGCCGGGGTGGCCGTGCGGTTCTAGGCGCTTCAGTCCGGAACCGCGTGAGCGCTACGGTCGCAGGTTCGAATCCTGCCTGGGGCATGGATGTGTGTGATGTCCTTAGGTTAGTTAGGTTTAAATAGTTCTAAGGGACTGATGACCACAGATGTTAAGTCTCATAGTGCTCATAGCCATTTGAACCAACCAATAATAATACTGACTCTGCTTACAAAATAAGTAATACACGCGCAATTCGTCCACGAAGAAAACTTAAGTAGTCCCATTTTACTAGAGCAAAGAAGCATACTAGCAAGGCGGTGTTTCAGCAATACAGAAGACATTGTTCCGTACTAACTCGGGTGTGAGGAAAAAATCTAACAATGCGCAATGTTTCAAACAAAGCTAATTGTGATTTGATCTACGAGAGACAAGCCGATTGCAGGTAGATATATGAAAGAAAGCATTGCTAAATCAAAGCTTCAACATCTTTAAAAATATTGAAATATTTCTGCAGAATCATGAACGTTAGATTTTTTTTCTGAAGCACGAGTGATCGCTGGTTAACACTTTAATCTCCAACTGTATGCTCATCAATTTCTGTTGAGTTCCTCTTTTTTATATTCGGTTTTGCCTATAGGTGGTGTCATGACAGGAGTCGTTAGATTGTGACATAGAAGGAAACGGGAGGTTACGAGACAATTAACTGTAACTATAGATTCTGTGGCTTCAGAAATTACTTATAAAGCGCATCCTCAACAATAGGTGTTTAGTTCACGCAACTCCGCGCGGATGGAATATATTACGTTTGCGGCAGTTTGTCCAACTGTTCGTTCTGTCTCGTAGAATTCCGTTTTACTGTCCTTAAATCAATGCTAAACGGAATCTGAAATTACACAGCTCGTCCGCTGCTTATCGTTTTTACGGAACTCATATGGAGGGAATTTCACGTTTTCTTGTTCGGCTGTTACGATACCTTCAATGCTACAGCTGCAACCTAATTCTCGTCTGGCACGGGTCCAGCGACGGGGAGGGCAGCTGTGTGCAGCTGCAAGTTAAAAGCGATGAAGAGCTGCGACAGTGCAGCACGAACTACACGTACCGTAATAAACGTACGTACGCGACCGTACTCGACAGGGCGTGAACATCCGAGCAAAGCAACGTCAGACGCGCAGGAATAAATAGCGCCGTTTACTTCCTTGTTATACGTACAGCTGACAAAATATTGTGCCACGATGCTATATTCCGTTTATTATAGGAATAAACCTGATGTAAACAAACACAAACGCGATGACTGGTCGGCAGCTTTAGCTCTCGCGCGCTGGTGTTATTCCACTCATTGAATTTGTATTAGATATTTAATACTGTGTCACTGTAAATTTTGATGCATTAACAGCTATGAACGTTTTTCTTAATCATACTTTAGATACGTAATTTTTATTTCAAATTTCATATGTGCCGCGAGAATGGATGACACTGTTCCTGCTTCGTAGCGAAAGGCGCGCGCAACACCTTTAATGGCTAGTAACAACTTGTTCTTAATGTTTTTCGCGACATTCCAGAGAAAAATGAGCTTTGACGTTTGTTGAGAAACATGATTAACTAAATAAAAGGAATGTAACTTTATTTGTAATCTTGGCGTAATCGGTAGCGTAGGCGATTGATAATCGAGCGGGCTGCGTACTTAACCATCATTTTTTCAAGAAAAATGCACGTCTTCTGGTTTCTAATTAGTCTGGTATTCGTTGCAAACACGCATTCTTAATTATCGATATACACAAATCAAAAGAAGTCTTGCAAGCCCGGTTCCTAGGCTGAAGTTAGACGTTGACTGTGGATATTGACACAGTCCCTTTGACTGTTCAGAGATGTCACTAAACCCGCCCAAAGATGTAATCAGCCATGCATGAGCAGCGCCTATTAGACGCAGGGGGTCCGACAGCCGATCAGTTACAGTCATTCCACCAGGCAGGAGGTACACGGCTCGTGTTGTCTGTAGTTCAACCATGCTTAGACGGTCAATACCGGGGTTCGATCGCGCCCGCATTCTTACTTTGTGCCAGGAAGGTGTCTCAACAAGAAAAGTGTCCAGGAGTTTCAGAGTGAACCAAAGCCATGTTGTTCGGACATGGAGGAGATACAGACAGGAATTGTCGATGACATGCCTCGCTCAGGCCGCCCAAGGGCTACTACTGCAGTGGATTACCGCTGCCTACGGATTATGGCTCGGAGGAACCCTGACAGCAACGCCACCATGTTGTGTAATGCTTTTCGTGCAGCCACAGGACGTCGTGTTACGACTCAAACTGTGCGCAATAGGCTGCATAATGCGCAACTCCACTCGTGACGTTCATGACGAGATCCATCTGTGCAACCACGACATCATGCAGCGTAGTACAGATGGTACCAACAACATGACGAATGGGCCGCTCAGGACTGGCATCGCGTTCTCTTCACCGATGACTGTCGCATATTCCTTCAATCAGACAATCGTCGGAGACGTGTTTGGTGGCAACCTGGTCAGGCTGAACGCCTTAGACAATCAGTCCTGCGAGTGCAGCAAGGTAGGGGTTCTCTGATGTTTTGGGGTGGCATTATGTGGAGCCGAAGTACGCCGCTGGTGGTTATGGAAGGCGCCGTAACGGCTGTACGATACGTGAATGCCATCTTCCGACCGATAGTACAACCATATCGGCAGCATATTGGCGAGGCATTCGTCTTCATTGACGACAACCGCGCCCCCATCTTGCACATCTTATGAATGACTTCCTTCAGGATAACGACATCGCTCGAGTAGAGGGGCCAATATTTCCCCAATATGAACCCTATTGAACATGCGTGGGATAGATAGAAAAGGGCTGTTTATGGACGACGTGACCCACCAACCACTCTGGGGGTCTACGACGAACCGTGCTGAGGAGTGGGACAATCTGGACCAACAGTGCCTTGATGAACTTGTGGATAGTATGCCACGACGAATACAGGCATGTATCAATGCAAGAGGACGTGCTACTGGGTATTAGAGGTACCGGTGTTTACTGCTATCTGGATCACCACCTGTGAAGGTCTCCCTGTATGGTGGTACGACATGCATGTGTTGTTTTCATGAGCAATAAAAAGGGCGAAAATGATCTTTATGTTGATCTCTATTCCAATTTTCTGTACAGGTTCCGGAACTCTCGGAACCGAGGTGATGCAAAACATTTTTTTGATGTGTGTATTATAAAACATTGTTATAGTGTTTGAAGTTAACAAAACAATACAGAATTAAATGTTTTGGAGAAAAATGAAAAGTCAAATTCTCTTTGTTCGAATGTTCACACTATTTTATAGGACTGATTTGGTCTCTCACGATCCAGAGTGATAAGCGTCTTAGAAACATGGAAAACAGTTTTCGCGGCGTCGAACAGACTGCACAAATGCTGCGTTTTTACAGATGTCACCGTTCCACTGCAACCTGAACCCACCAGAATTGATCTGGAGGCAAGTTAAATGATTTGTCGCGAGAAATAACAAGGCATTTTAAACTGCCGAACTTGCTGGAAGTAATGCACGAAGCTTTGTGACACGCCAGTGCCGTACGATGGCGAAATGCAGAACAGCACCTCATAAAAGAGGAGGAGGTAATGTGGACTTCTTGGTGGCTTGGGATTCTGTTGTTGATCGCCTCATTATGAGCTTAGCTGTACTGAAATGTACCGCTTTCCTCGGAGTCCGATTCGAAATAAGTTCACAGATAACCAGACGACTGACTGTAATACCTTCAGTGGCTTCAATATTTAACAACGTGGTGGAATCACAACAGTGTGCTTTTACGCCGCACATAGCTGATGCAGAAAAATTATCCTTCTTAAGGTAAGGAATTTACATCTTTCTCGCTTTTATTTCCAGTATTATGTTAGCTAAGATCGATAACATGTTTTCCTTCAGATCACGTAAGAAGCATATCGCCGGAGTTTTACCATTATTTCTTTCTGTTCAAAAATTAAATGACATTGAAGGCTGTATTGTTCTCTGATCGTCTCTTTTTACGTCTTTACCACAGCTGTTCACATCACTGCAGGTTATTTGGACCAGGTGACTGGCCAGTGGTTTCCAAATTAAATGCGCCAGTAAAGCTGTTGTCCCATATTATCGCTGAGTATATGTACGCGCAACGTACAGCGTAAAACGTATCCTCATAGTCGTACTTGACTGTACTCGAGATAGATTGGCTTCTCCACGTGAAACGAAATCCAATAAGGTTCCATCGAAGAATACAGAGTGTAATGTTTACATGATGTTTATTCTTATGATGAACGGTGTACAGTCAAAAAAATGTTCAAATGTGAGTGAAATCTTATGGGACTTAACTGCTAAGGTCAGCAGTCCCTAAGCTTACACAGTACTTAACCTAAATTATCCAAAGGACAGACACACAGACCCATGCCCGAAGGAGGGCTCGAACCTCCGCCGGGATTAGGCGCATAGATATGACTGCAGCGCCTTTGAGTTCTCGGCTAATCCCGCGCGGCGGTGTGTAGTCATGCAGCGTCAAATAGGGCAAGCGACCCCGAACAGCAGTCCTTGCGCAGAAGTGCGGGAAGTGCACGCACGTGCCTCGGCGTGGGGGCCGAGTGGCGGAAATCCAATTAGTGGTTTTGTGACAGACGCTTACCTTACAGGAAAATCTAACGAGACCTGCCCGAGGCAGGGCGCTTATGAGCTCCAGAAATAGTCTAGCTTCCCCAAACTATACAGTTGTTTCGACCCCAACACGTGTTCCTTGATTCGAGAAAATTGCACTGAACTGTTAAATACAGTCCCTGCACGATAGCTGCACAATGTAATCGAATCTACCTTCAGCTAAATTTCATGTCCACTGTTTTCTTAAAAGAAAATAATTATAAAAATGGAGATCGAAGAAAATGTCTGAAGAACAGACACAGAAAAGTTTGTAACTGCCAAATCTCACATTTGCCAAGAGAATAAGAAAACTACCTGTTTTTGTACGTAATTTATCTGCATAAAAAAAACATGAGAAGGTGTTTTGATACCACAGAATTATGTTGCCCACATCGTCATTGCAAAAAATAATGGGACAAATGAGAAAATATATAGTTTATTAAGAACATTCTATGTTCCATATCAGGAAACTCGTTCTAAGCAGCAATAAAAGTTTTTGTTTCAAGGGTCGTTAATACTCAATCACTATGTCTTATTTGTATTAATACGAATACGGAAAAGTAGTGGAATTGCAGTCAACAAAAAACAAGTCACATTTCTTTTAAATTGTTTACAAGAGAGTGTTGTTGTTGTTGTTGTGGTCTTCAGTCCAAAGACTTGTTTGCTGCAGCACTCCATGCTACTCAATCCTGTGCAGGTCTTTATATCTCCGAGTAATTACTGCAACCTACATCCTTCTGCATCTGCTTACTGTGTTCATCTCTTGGTCTACCTCTACGATTCTTACCCCCCACGCGCCCTCCAGTCCTAAATTTGTGATCCCTTGGTGCCTTAGAATATGCCCTACCAACCGATCCCTTCTCCTAGCCAGGTTGTGCCACAAATTGCTCTTCTCCCCAGTTCTGTTCAGTACCTCCTCATTAGTTACGTCATCCAGCTATCTACATTTCAGCAATCTTCTATAGCACCACATTTCAAAAGCTTCTATTTTCTTCTTATCCATGTTTCACTTCCATACATGTCTGCACTCCATTCACATACTTTCAGAAACGACTTCCTTACACTTAAATCTATACTCAACAAATTCATTTTCTTCAGAAACGCATTTCTTGCCATTGCCAGTCTACATCTTATAACCTCTCTACTTCTACCATTATCAGTTATTTTGCTTCCTAAATACCGAAACTCATCTACTACTTTCAGTGTCTCATTTCCTAATCTAATTCCCTCAGCATCACATGATTTAACTCGACTATATTCCATTATCCTCGTATTCTTTATGTTGATGTTCATCTTATTTCCTACTTTCGAGACACAGTCCATTCTGTTCAACTGCTCTTCCAAGTCCTTTGATGTTTCTAACAGAATTACAATGTCATCGGCAAACCTCAATGCTTTTATTTCTTCTCCCTCGACTTTAATTTCTGCTCAAAATTTTTCTTTTGATTAATTTACTGCTTGCTCAGTATGCAGATTGAATAATATCGGGGATAGGCTGCTTCCCTTTCGTGCCCCTCGATTCTTATAACTGCTATCTGGTTTCTGTACCTTTCCACAAACTTTTCCTCGTCTGCAGAGTTAGTTGGCATTAAACTTGTAGTACTGTGATGGGTGTGCACTTCGTGTCTATCTTGGCTACGATTATGCGTTCACTATGCTGTTCAGAGCAACTTATCTGCATTCCTATTATTGTATAATTATTACACGTACTCCTGCATTTACTCCTATTTGATTTTGTATTTATAACCTCGTATTTACCTGACCGGAAGTCTTGTTCCTCCTGCCACCAAACTTCACTAATTCCCACTATATCGAACTTTAACGTATCCATGACCCTTTTTAAATTTTCTAACCTTCCTGCTCGATTAATGCATCTGGCATTACACGCTCCGATTCGTAGATCACCAGTTTTGTTTCTCCTGATGACGACGTCTTCCTGAGTATTCCCCGCCTGGAAGTCCGAATGGGGTCTGTTTTATCTCGGAAATATTTTACCCAAGAGGACGTCATCATCATTGAACCATACAGTAAAGCTGCATGCCCTCGGGAAAAATTACGGCTATAGTTTACCTTTGCTTTCAGCCGTTCGCAGTAACAGCTCAGTAAAGACGTTTTGGGTGAGGTTACAAGGCCAGATCAGTCAATCGTGCAGACTGTTGCCCCTCTAGCTACCAAAAGGCTGCTGCCCCTCTTCAGGTACCAGACGTTTGTCTGGCGTCTCAAAACTGGTTCAAATGGCTCTGAGCACTATGGGACTTAACTTCTGAGGTCATCAGTCCCCTAAAACTTAGAACTACGTAAACATATCTAACCTAAGGACATCAGACACATCCATGCGAGAGGCAGGATTCGAACCTGCGACCGTCGCGGTCACGCGGTTCCAGACTGTAGCGCATAGAACCGGACGGCCACTCCGGCCGGCTCTGGCGTCTCAACAGATACCCCTCCGTTGTGGTTGGACGTACGGCACGGCTACACAGATCGCTGAGACATAGAAACCTCCCCGTCAACGGCAAGGTCCGTGCTTCGCGGAGTATAACTTAATTAAATTCAAGAAATCAAATCTCGTAGTATGTACTTGTTTCTTTTACGACTCCATTCTTGGGATCAGATGTTGCCAAGTTTTCTGTAAAACTCCCTGTGCTGTTGAGAAAGAAATGGCAACAAAGTCAAGATGTCTCTCTGATTTGCAACTGTTAAACACAGCTCGTTTTTTCAGATGAAGTAGGGCATGGCATTCATCCACCATCAATCTCATTTGAAAACATTGTCGTATCTGCAGTTCTTTTTCACACTATTAATTTTTATATGGAGTTATTCTGTGATGATGTTACAAACCTTCAGGGATGATGAAGAAGGGTAAATGTATCAATTTGACGAAATGGATCAGGGACCAGAAACGACAGAGTTAATAATTGTAAGGGAAAATCGTTGTGATACCTTTGACAGTGGACCTCTTCTACTGCAAACTCTTTGGTTTCTATATTTTGGGAGGAGTTGTTGTGGATTAAAGCAAGAAAAAGTGTCCAGTAAACATGGGCTTTGTAGTGTGTACCTTATCAGCAATGAGCAGTTGTTCATTTTGCTAATGTGAAACACATCTCTTGCACCCTGCTCGTAGCTCTTAAGGCATGCATTTCACAGCCCATTTATTTTATTTAATCGTTTGGCTAAAGCCCACCGCCGGGCAGATCGTTCGCCGGGTGCCGGTCTTTCAATTTGACGCCACTTCAGCGACCTGCAGTCGATGAGGATGATAGGATGATGATTAGGGCAACACAACATCCAGTCCCTGGGCGGAGAAAATTCCACGACCCAGCCGGGAATCGAACCTGGGCTCAGAGGATTGACAATCCGTCACAATCTTCTTTTTTTCGTTGTCGATCGTTGTGTTTGGTCGTTGCGGACGTCTCACGACATCCGTTCAAGTTCGTTTGTTGATCCTTCCACTCAGTTTTTTTTATTACACAGGCCAACCAGCTCTCTGACCGAACACGCTGAGCTACCGTGCCGGTACCATTCAGCTACCGGGGGCGGACATTTAAAGTCAATATTAACTAGACAAATGTTTCTTGTTTTCTTTCATGTTAGCTCCGCTCAAAATATGGGAAGCAAAGAGCTTTCCTTAGATGAGGTTCACTGTCTGGTATATCAGAACGATTGTCGCTTGTATTTTTGGACTAGGTCGTTTGCGGAACAGGGTAAAACGGTTCAAATGGCTCTGAGCACTATGGGACCTAATTTCTGAGGTCATCAGTCCCCTAGAACTTAGAACTACATACACGTAACTAACTTAAGGACATCACACACATCCATGTCCGAGGCAGGATTCGAACCTGTGACTGTATCAAAAAAAATGACTCTGAGCGCTATGGGACTTAACATCTATGGGCATCAGTCCCCTAGAACTTTGAACTACTTAAACCTAACTAACCTAAGGACCTCACACACATCCAAGCCCGAGGCAGGATTCGAACCTGCGACCGTATCGATCGCGCGGTTCCAGACTGTAGCGCCTAGAACTGCTCGGCCACACTGGCCGGCGAACAGGGTACTTTATCTCAAATTGATACATTTATCCTTCTCCATCATTTCTGAAAGTTTGTAACATCGGCACGGCTTTCTGACACGAATGACTAAGAGACACTTCGATCATACTGACTTTGAGAGATCCTAATCTCCCGCATTGCCCACAAATTTTCAGCACCATCTTTAAATTCGAAAAAGTCCCTTTTATGCATTGAAATTGTATGGGTGGGGTTCATACCTTTCGCCGACTCAATAGTCTTGGGCAAATCTTGCGGAACAAAGTCCTTCCATAACCTTCCTCGTTTCTGTATAATTGCAAAATCTCTGCTGCAGCTCATAAAGCTACGCCCACTTACCAAACACTGCTTGACATAAAGACCATGCTTACTCCAATAATGAATGTTTGAAACATTTTCTCCATTATTTTTCGCTTGGAGGAAGTAGACGGATATGCAACAGAGTAAGACAGCACTACTGAAAATGTTCTTTATGGAAAACTGCCACTTTTCAACGTTTCACATTTCCACTGTTCATTTTCTCTCCACACTTACGTCAAATGAAGAAATTAGGAGCTATTAAATTATTCCGTATAGTATTCTGTAACTACATCTACGTCTGTGTGGTGCGACAATAAATTACTGAGACTGATTTTCTTTGCAATATGTGGCAACCCTGCAGGCTTGTGTAGGCACAATATGTTTGACCTTGGTCTATAAGCTGCTTTCTAGTCCAAGCCGCACATCGCTACAGCTGGTCAGTCGTGAGTTGTGCTGTAATAAGTTAACACGTGTTTGTGTCTCTCGCCACGGAAATGGAACTGTGTAACATTGCGCCACGGTATTCCATTTCTTTTTGCGTTAAATTGGATGAAAACGCGACAACTTACGGTAAGCTTCAGAAGGCTTTGGGAAAGGAGGTTATGTGAAGAGCTCAAGGTTTTCGTTGGCATAAAATGTTTAGTGAAGGCAGAACGAATGTTGAAGATGAAGACCACAGTGGAAGACCATCAGCCTCTTTGATTCCAAGGGAATTGTTCATTAAGGGCGGGTGCCTCCTGGACAAACAGTTAATCAATATTACTACAAAGAAATTTTAGAAAGATTTCGTAAAAGAGTTCTTTGTGTCTGTGCCAACATTGTTGATAATTCGATTCTGCATCACGATATGCGGCATCCCATACTGCTCCACCAGTACAGCAGTTTTCAACCTCAAAACAAATTTCAGTACTACCACAGCCACCTTATTCAACAGATATCGCTGCGTGCGACTTTTTGTCTATTTCCCAGAGTCAAAACGCCGGTCAAGGGACACCATTTTCAAACAACACAAGATGTTCAAAAACATGTGACGAGAGTCTTGGAGAATATTACAGAAGATGAGTTCCATAAATGTTACCATCAATTGTAGAAGCGATGGAAAAAGTGTGTGCAATCAGAAGGGAACTACTTTGGTGGAGACAGCACTAAACTTGACTAAAATGGTAAGCAACATTATCTTTTCACATCAGTCTCATTACTTTATTGTCGCACCGCGTATATCTACACGTATACTCAGTAAGCCACAGTATGGTGCGCGTCGGAGGGTACACTGCACCAGTATTAATCGTTCCCTTTACTGTTCCACTCACAAATAGAGCGAGAGAGAATGACCGTCAATATGCATTAATCCTCCGTATGAGCCCTGGTATCTCTGATCTTATCTTCGAGATCCTTACGTGCAATGTACAATGGCGCCAGTAAAATTGTTCTGCAGTCAACTTCAAATGCCAGTTCTCTAAATTTTCTCAACAGCGCACATCGAAAATAACGTTCCCGACAGTGATTCCCATTTGAGTTCCCGAAGCATCTCCGCAATAATTGCGTGTTGTTCGTACCTACCGGTAACAAATGTAGCAGTTCGCCTCTGAATTGCTTTGATGTCTTCTTTTAGTGCCACCCGGTGCGGATCCCAAACACTGCCCGAGTACTCAACAGTGGGTTACACTAGGGTACTGTATGAGGTCTCCTTTATAGATGAACCACACTTTCCTAAAATTCTCCCAATTAAAAACGAAGTCGAGCATTAGCCTTCCCTACTACAATCTTTACGTGTTCATTCTATTTCCTGTTGCTTTTCAGCGTTACGTCTAGCATTTAATCGACGTGACTGTTTCGAGCAGCACACTACTGATAGATTATTCGAACATTAGAGGTTTGTTTTTTCCCACTCACCCACGTTACCTTTCATTTTTCTACGTTTAGAGGTAGCCCACATTCATCACACCAACTAGGAACCTTGTCTAAGTCATACTGCATCCTCCTACAGTCACTCAACGCCGACACCTTCCCGTATACAACAGCATCATCAGCAAACAGCCGTAGACTGCTGCTTACCTCGTCCGCCAGGTCATTTACGTATATAAAAAATAACAACGGTCCTGTCATAATTCCCTGGGGCACTCCCAACGATACCCTTGTTTCCGTGTCAACATAAAGGCTTCTGTTACTTCTGTATGTACGTGATTACTCTGCTATTCACAATGAAGTGCCTGGCAGAGGGTTCAATGAACCACCTTCAAGCTGTCTCTCTACCGTTCCACTCTCGAACGGCACGCGGGAAAAACGAGCACTTAAATTTTTCTGTGCGAGCCCTGATTTCTCGTATTTTATCGTGATGATCATTTTTCCCTATGTAGGTGGGTGCCAACAGAATGTTTTCAAAGTCGGAGGAGAAAACTAGTGACTGAAATTTGATGGGAAGATCCCGTGGCAACGTAAAACGCCTTTGCTTTAATGATTGCTGAGTCGAGGGGCATGAAAGGGAAACAGTGGTTGGGAAGGGAGTGAGACAGTCTCTCCCCGATGTTATTCAATCTGTATATTGAGCAAGCAGTAAAGGAAACAAAAGAAAAATTTGGAGTAGGTATTAAAATCCATGGAGAAGAAATAAAAACTTTGAGGTTCGCCGATGACATCGTAATTCTGTCAAAGACAGCAAAGGACTTGGAAGAGCAGTTGAACGGAATGGATAGTGTCTTGAAAGGAGGATATAAAATGAACATCAACAAAAGCAAAACGAGGATAATGGAATGTAGTCGAATTAAGTCGGGAGATGTTGAGGGTATTAGATTAGGAAATGAGACACTTAAAGTAGTAAAGGAGTTTTGCTATTTGGGGAGCAAAATAACTGATGATGGTCGAAGTAGAGAGGATATAAAATGTAGACTGGCAATGGCAAGGAAAGCGTTTCTGAAGAAGAGAAATTTGTTAACATCGGGTATAGATTTAAGTGTCAGGAAGTCATTTCTGAAAGTATTTGTATGGAGTGTGGCCATGTATGGAAGTGAAACAAGGACGATAAATAGTTTGGACAAGAAGAGAATAGAAGCTTTCGAAATGTGGTGCTACAGAAGAATGCTGTAGATTAAATGGGTAGATCACATAACTAATGAGGAGGTATTGAATATGGTTGGGGAAAAGAGAAGTTTGTGGCACAACTTGACCAGAAAAAGGGATCGGTTGGTAGGACATGTTCTGAGGCATCAAGGGATCACCAATTTAGTATTGGAGGGCACCGTGGAGGGTAACAATCGTAGAGAGAGACCAAGAGATGAATACAGTAAGCAGATTCAGAAGGACGTAGGTTGCAGTAGGTACTGGGAGATGAAGAAGCTTGCACAGGATAGAGTAGCATGGAGAGCTGCATCAAACCAGTCTCAGGACTGAAAACCACAACAACAACAACTCCAATTCACGTATCACGGCTGTAGCACTATCTCCCCTATTTCGCGATAATACAACACGAGCTGCCATTCTTTGTACTTTTTCTACGTCATTCGTCATTCCCATCTGATGCGGATCCCACGCCACACAGCAATACTCATGAATAGGGCTCACAAGCGTTGTGTAAGCAGTCTCTTTTGTAAACCTGTTGCACCTTCTAAGTGTTCTGCCAATGAATCGCAGTCTTTGATTTGCTCTAGCCACAAAATTATCTATGTGATCGTTCCAATTTAGGGTATTTGTAATTGTACTCCCTAAGTATTTAGTAGAATTTACAGCCTTCAGATTTGTGTGACTTATCACGTTGTTGTTGTTGTCTTCAGTCCTGAGACTGGTTTGATGCAGCTCTCCATGCTACTCTATCCTGTGCAAGCTGCTTCATCTCCCAGTACCTACTGCAACCTACATCCTTCTGAATCTGCTTAGTGTACTCATCTCTCGGTCTCCCTCTACGATTTTTACCCTCCACGCTGCCCTCCAATGCTAAATTTGTGATCCCTTGATGCCTCAAAACATGTCCTACCAACCGATCCCTTCTTCTAGTCAAGTTGTGCCACAAACTTCTCTTCTCCCCAATCCTATTCAATACCTCCTCATTAGTTACGTGATCTATCCACCTTATCTTCAGTATTCTTCTGTAGCACCACATTTCGAAAGCTTCTATTCTCTTCTTGACCAAACTAGTTATCGTCCATGTTTCACTTCCATACATGGCTACACTCCAAACAAATACTTTCAGAAACGACTTCCTGATACATAAATCTATATTCGATGTTAACAAATATCTCTTCTTCAGAAACGCTTTCCTTGCCATTGCCAGTCTACATTTTATATCCTCTCTACTTCGACCATCATCAGTTATTTTACTTCCTAAATAGCAAAACTCCTTTACTACTTTAAGTGTCTCATTTCCTAATCTAATTCCCTCAGCATCACCAGATTTAATTTGACTACATTCCATTATCCTCGTTTTGCTTTTGTTAATGTTCATCTTATATCCTCCTTTCAAGACACTGTCCATTCCGTTCAACTGCTCTTCCAAGTCCTTTGCCGTCTCTGACAGAATTACAATGTCATCGGCGAACCTCAAAGTTTTTACTTCGTCTCCATGAATTTTAATACCTACTCCAAATTTTTCTTTTGTTTCCTTTACTGCTTGCTCAATATACAGATTGAATAACATCGGGGAGAGGCTACAACCCTGTCTCACTCCTTTCCCAACCACTGCTTCCCTTTCATGCCCCTCGACTCTTATTACTGCCATCTGGTTTCTGTACAAATTATAAATAGCCTTTCGCTCCCTGTATTTTACCCCTGCCACCTTTAGAATTTGAAAGAGAGTATTCCAGTCAACATTGTCAAAAGCTTTCTCTAAGTCTACAAATGCTAGAAACGTATGTTTGCCTTTTCTTAATCTTTCTTCTAAGATAAGTCGTAAGGTCAGTATTGCCTCACGTGTTCCAACATTTCGACGGAATCCAAACTGATCCTCCCCGAGGTCTGCATCTACCAGTTTTTCCATTCGTCTGTAAAGAATTCGCGTTAGTATTTTGCAGCCGTGGCTTATTAAACTGATAGTTCGGTAATTTTCACATCTGTCAGCACCTGCTTTCTTTGGGATTGGAATTATTATATTCTTCTTGAAGTCTGAGGGTATTTCGCCTGTCTCATACATCTTGCTCACCAGCTGGTAGAGTTTTGTCATGACTGGCTCTCCCAAGGCCGTCAGTAGTTCTAATGGAATGTTGTCTACTCCGGGGGCCTTGTTTCGACTCAGGTCTTTCAGTGCTCTGTGAAACTCTTCACGCAGTATCGTATCTCCCATTTCGTCTTCATCTACATCCTCTTCTATTTCCATAATATTGTCCTCAAGTACATCGCCCTTGTATAAACCTTCTATATACTCCTTCCACCTTTCTGCCTTCCCTTCTTTGCTTAGAACTGGGCTGCCATCTGAGCTCTTGATATTCGTACACGTGGTTCTCTTCTCTCCAAAGGTCTCTTTAATTTTCCTGTAGGCAGTATCTATCTTACCCCTAGTGAGATAAGCTTCTACATCCTTACATTTGTCCTCTAGCCATCCCTGTTTAGCCATTTTGCACTTCCTGTCGATCTCATTTTTGAGACGTTTGTATTCCTTTTTGCCTGCTTCATTTACTGCATTTTTATATTTTCTCCTTTCATCAATTAAATTCAATATTTCTTCTGTTACCCAAGGATTTCTAGCAGCCCTCGTCTTTGTACCTACTTGATCCTCTGCTGCCTTCACTACTACATCCCTCAGAGCTACCCATTCTTCTTCTACTGTATTTCTTTCCCCTATTCCTGTCAATTGTTCCCTTATGCTCTCTTTGAAACTCTGTACAACCTCTGGTTCTTTCAGTTTATCCAGGTCCCATCTCCTTAATTTCCAACATTTTTGCAGTTTCTTCACTTATCACGTAATAGAAATTTAGTGGATTTCTTAAGGTACCCACGCGAATAACTTCACACTTTTCTTTATTGCTACTTTTCGCACCATGCAGATACCTTATCTAAATCATTTTGCAATTCGTTTTGGTTATCTGATGAGTTTTGAAGGTGGTAAATGACAGCATAATCTGCAAACAATCTAAGAGATTGTCTTCTATGTCGTTAATATAGATCAGGAACAGTAGAGGGCCTATAACACTTCCTTGGGGAACGCCAGAAATTATTTCTGTTTTACTCGATTACTTTCCGACTATTACTACGAACTGTGAACTTTCTGACAGGAAATCATGAATCCAGCCGCAGAACTGAGGCGATATTCCATAGGCACACAGTTTGGTTAGAAGACGCTTGTGAGGAACGGTGTCGAAAGCCTTCCTGAAATCTAAAAATATGGAATCAGTTTGATATCCCCTGTCGATAACTCATTACTTCATGAATATAAAGAGCTAACTGTGTTTCGCAAGAACGATATTTTCTGCATCCGTGCTGACTATATGTTAATAAATCGTTTTCTTCGAGGTATTTCATAATGTTCGAATACAGTATATGTTCCAAAACTCTACTGCAAATCGACGTTAGTGATATCTGCCTGTAATTCAACGGATTACTTCTACTTCCCTTTTTGGGTATTCGTGTGACGTAACAATTTGCCAATCTTTAGATACGGATCTTTCTGTGAGTGAGCGGTTGAATATAATTGCTAAATATGGAGCTATTGTATCAGCATACTCTGAGAGAAACCTGACTGTTATACAATCTGGACCGGAAGCTTTGCTTTCGTTTAGTGATTTAAGCTGCTTTGCGACACCCAGGATATCTATTTTTATGTTCCTCATCTTGACTGTTGTTCTTGATTGGAATTCAGGATTACTACTGGCCATTAAAATTGCTACACCAAGAAGAAATGCAGATGATAAACGGGTATTCATTGCACAAATGTATTATACTGGAACTGACACGTGATTACATTTTCACCTAATTTGGGTGCATAGATCATGAGAAATCAGTACCCAGAACAACCACCTCTGGCCGTAATAACGGCCTTGATACGCCTGGGCATTGAGTCAACAGAGCTTGGATGGCGTGTACAGATACAGCTGCCCATGCAGCTTCAACACGATACCACAGTTCATCAACTGGCGAATTGTGACGAGCTAGTTGCTCGGCCACTATTGACCAGACGTTTTCAATTGGTGAGACATCTCGAGAATGTGCTGGCCAGGGCAGCAGACGAACATTTTCTGTATCCAGAAAGGCCCGTACAGGACCTGCAACACACGGTCGTGCATTATCTTGCTGAAATGTAGGGTTTCGCAGGGATCGAATGAAGGGTAGAGCCACGGGTCGTAACACATCTGAAATGTAACGCCCACTGTTCGAAGTGCCGTCAATGCGCTCAAGAGGTGAGCGAGACGTGTAACGAATGGCACCCCATACCATCACGCCGGGTGATACGTCAGTATGGCGAAGACGAATACACGCTTCCAATGTGCGTTCACCACGGTGTCGCCAAACACGGATCCGACCATCTTGATGCTGTAAACAGACCCTGGATTCATCCGAAAACATAACGTTTTGCCATTCGTGCACCCAGGTTCGTCGTTGAGTACACCATCGCAGGTGCTCCTGTCTGTGATCCAGCGTCAAGGGTAAACGCACCCACGGTCTCCGAGCTGATATGCCATGGTGCTGGAAACGTCGTCGAACTGTTCGTGCAGATGGTTGTTGTCTTGTAAACGTCCCCATCTGTTGACTCAGGGATCGAGACGTGGCTGCACGATCCGTTACAGCAATGCGGATAAGATGACTGTCATCTCGACTGCTAGTGATACGAGGCCCTTGGGATCCAGCACGGCGTTCCGTATTACCCTCCTGAACACACCGATTCCGTATTCTGCTAACAGTCATTGGATCTCGACCACTGCGAGCAGCAATGTCGCGATAAGATAAAACGCAATCGCGGTAGGCTACAATCCGACCTTTCTCTTAGTGGGAAACGTGGTGGTGCACATTTCTCCTCTTTACACGGGGCATCACATCACCAGGCAACGCCGGTCGACTGCTGTTTGTGTATGAGAAATCGGTTGGAATCTTTCCTCATGTCAGCACGTTGTAGGTGTCGCCACCGGCGCCAAACTTGTGTGAATGCTCTGAAAAGCTAATCATTTGCATATCACAGCATCCTCTTTCTGTCGGTGCCTCCATCGCCAGGACTATGCCTACCGACGACGTGGTGCAGATTTCAGGTCTGGTACAGTATTTTGTGGCTCCGGCATTGAAGGACCTATTTGTTTTATACTTAAGTCCTCAACAACATGCGCGCTTGGTTTTCCATAAGGTCACTTGCATGTTTCTCCATGTGATCCCATGTGAGCTCTCACTACTAATCGCGATACAGCAATATAGTCGAGAGAGTAACATTTGATTGATTAGGACCTCCAGCCATTATCGTCAAGCTATTGCATCACAGAGAGTAGGAGTCCTTGTTCTCCAGCCGATTCTTATTCGCATAATAATTCAGAATATCCTATCCTTTAACCTGCTGTTTGTCTCGATAATCATGTGCCTTTATGTTCTGATGTATTATAAATCTCATTGTAATATTTAAGCCCCCTATTATTTTGTAGATGTATGCAGAATCCCATTGCCTGTTGTTTATTAAGATAAAGTTCTCTTTCTTTTTTCTGAGTAGATTACGATTTTTATTAAGTTATTGTGAGTGTGCACTCCTTATTTTACCAACTAGCTGGGTCCACCATCATTTCCCTTCGTTACCGTTGTGCACATAATTAATTAGGTGGTAGGTAAGGAGGGGGTCGAATGTATGTCCCGTTCTCATGCAAAATTCGTCAGAATTAAAGAGGTACAAACTCTTCTCCACTCCCAGCACCTCGCAACCTGTGCTTTTTTCCAGTCGCTTGGGACTTTGTGCTCGGCAAGAGATTCATGATAAATGCAAGCTAGCTAAAGGGTCAGTGCCGTAGAATACTCTTTGTAAAATCGGACTGCGATTCCATCAGGACCTGGTGATTCATTTGCTTTCAAGTCTTTCAGTTGTTTCTCTAGGATTTCTAAAACCGTGCCTATTTGTGGACAGAAGCTTTTCCCTCTCAAGGGCATGTGTTATATTTGAACTGAGAATATTTACAGTGATTCTGCAGAAACCCGATTTTAGGGATATTGGTCTGTAATTTTTCGGATCCGTCCTTTTATCCTTTTCACATACAGAAATCACCTTCCCTTTTTTCAGTCGTTTGGGACTTTCCATTGGACGAGATTTTCGCGATAAATGAAAACTAAGAAAGAGGCCGGTGCTGTAGAGTAATCTTTATAAAACCGAAATAGTATTCCATCAGGACCTAGCGGCTTGTTTGTTTTAAACTCAGTTGCTTCTCTGCGCTAGAGATGCTTATTACTATGCCCTCCATATGAGAGTCTTTGCGTTGGTCAAACTGCTGTAGTTTTTACGATTCTCTTGCGTGAACGATTTCTTAAATGTGAAATTTATAGCTTCGACTTTACTTTTTCTGTGTTCTAGTCCCACACCAGACGGATTCACGAGTGACTGGAGAAAAGCATTAGACCCACTCAGTGATTTTACGTAAGGCCAGAGTTTTCTCGGTCTCTCACCAAGATCTTTTGTTAAAGTATGAAGATGGTAGCTGTTTTAAGTTCCACGCACCTATTTATTTATAAATACACAAATTTCTATTAAGTTTTGGCTGTCGTCATTTGCACGTTCTCATTTGAACCCGTCCAAATCGTCTGTCGATCGTCGTAATTTTTTGCTCTTTCATCATCAACTAATTATTTAAATCTTTTCTGCGTTGTGTTATAACGTCTATAACGATATAACAGTATTATTTTTGTTTTAGCAAAATTACTTTTTTTAAGTGCCAATATGATGGACTAACTGCAAACTGTGCCATTGGTGATGAATAAAAGACTCTTATAAATAAACCATGAATCTATAACGTAATTTGGAGGAGCAAGCATCGTAACTGCTTTACGTTATCTTTGTAAAACAACCTCAGTCTTTTATCTGACATACTTCTCTTTTCACTTCCTTCGTTACTCTTTCCTCGTCATAGCCGTGAACTTTGAAGGTGTTTGTATCAGTGTATGTTCCTACATGCGATAATAATTACTTATTTTCGTTCAAGCATTGTCTCATGTTCCTTTATTTGATACCACTAATCTCATTAATATGCCATTGACAGATTACGAAGTCGAAGTATGTGTGAATCATATTGTTGTACTGAAATAACGTACTTGGGCGATATGTGTTCAGCCGTCATTTCACCGAGATAACTACGAACTGTAGTAATCATTCAGTTAATGAAGTCCGACTACCCAGTTCGAATAAAATTGGCACACTTAAGATATGCCTAACTTTCAGAGTCGAAAAAATGCTTAGACAGGCCATTAACTTCAAGAGAGCAATATTTTTGGTCTCGTGAAACTTCACTTCTCGTCAATTTAACTCGTCCAAAGCAAAAAAGGGAGAGTTAAACGCCACTCCGTAGCAAATTCGCTGTACTCGGCTATTATGTGACTGCATAATAGATATTGAGAATTCTCATCCCCCTCTCCTGTCGCTCCCGTTCATTTTTAAAGACTTGTGGCGATAGATTGCTAGACTGCCTCTTTTTGTGTAAAGAGCCACTTGTTTATATCATGAACAATTAGTGAAGGGCAATGAGCTCTACACACCACGCTTCTGCCTAGGTGAAGAATGCCGTGCTGACCAAAAAACGTCGCGCCGCAGTGCTGAGTGAAACGTCGCGTTGTACCGAGTACTTCCGAGAAGGTACGAGCAAAGCCGAGAGAATCCGAGACAGGCCGAACCTCAGCCCACACGCATGCAGTGCAGCACACTGTGCTCCCAAACGGGTTTGCACGCCCTGGCCGATCCTCTCATAAGGAATAAAAAACTCCAGATTTTTAGATACATGTAGTACCACTCGCTTACTTGTATTTTTAGTCAAAACAAAAAAATTCAGGTTTCTATTTTGTCTGTACAGGAATTACTACTTTCCTTAACTATTTCCATCCCGAAAGTCGGCACATTATTTCTCATTGCAGAGTTGTCAACAAGATCACCGGGTATGAAAAAGAGCAGCCCAAAGATGCTTACATCTACTTTTATACTCCGCAAACTATCTTATAGTTTGTGGCGGAGGATACTTCTGGCACTACGATCATTCTCTCCCTCCCTCTCCCCCCTCTTTACCTATCCCATTTGTGAATGATGCGTGGAAAGAACGATATAGATAAATTTTTGGATGCTCTCTAACATCTCTTATTTTCTAGGCTTGATCATTACACAAGACATTTGTGGGAGGAGGTAATACATTGGCTGACTGTCCTTGAGATGTACATTCTCAGAATTTCAGATAGTAAGCCTCTTTGCGCAGCACAACGAATCTACATGTACATCTACATCTACATTTATACTCCGCAAGCCACCCAACGGTGTGTGCCGGAGAGAACTTTACGTGCCACTGTCATTACCTCCCTTTCCGGTTCCAGTCGCGTATGGTTCGCGGGAAGAACGACTGCCGGAAAGCCTCCGTGTTCGCTCGAATCTCTCTAATTTTACATTCGTTATCTCCTCGGGAGGTATAAGCAGGAGGAAGCAATATATTCGATACCTCATCCAGAAACGCACCCTCTCTAAACCTGGACAGCAAGCTACACCCCGATGCAGAGCGCCTCTCTTGCAAAGTCTGCCACTTGAGTTTGCTAAACATATCCGTAACGCTATCACGCTTACCAAATAACCCTGTGACGAAACGCGCCGCTCTTATTTGGATCTTCTCTATTTCCTCCGTCAACCCGACCTGGTACGGATCCCACACTGATGAGCAATACTCAGGTATAGGTCGAACGAGTGTTTTGTAAGCCATCTCCTTTGTTGATGGACTACATTTTCTAAAGGCTCTCCCAATGAATCTCAACCTTGTACCCGCCTTACCAACAATTAGTTTTATATGATCATTCCACTTCAAATCGTTCCTCACGCATACTCCCAGATATTTTACTGAAGTAACTGCTACCAGTGTTTGTTCCGCTGTCATATAATCATACAATAAATGATCCTTCTTTCTATGTATTCGCAATATGTTACATTTGTCTATGTTATGGTTCAGTTGCCACTCCCTGTACCAAGTGCCTTCCCGCTGCTGATCTTCCTGCATTTCGCTACAATTTTCTAATGCTGCAACTTCTCTGTATACTACAGCATCATCAGCGAAAAGCCGCATGGAACTTCAGACACTATCTACTATGTCATTTATATATATATTGTGAAAAGCAATGGTCCCATAACACTCCCCTGAGGCACGCCAGAGATTACTTTAAAGCCTGTAGACGTCTCTCCATTGAGAACAACATGCTGTGTTGTGTTTGCTAAAAACTCTTCTTGTCACTTGTGCCAATAGAGTTAATTGAGTATGTCCATAACAGTCTCGCACCGATTAAATGATCCTCAGCCACGTGCATACTTATATCAATATCTGTGCTTGTGGAATCTCTTTGCATAGTGTTGCTCAGATACTGTTTCCTTGTCATGTCTGGAGGTGGCACCCCGGTGGGACTGTGATTGGGAGTAAGAGGGACCACAGTTCACAACCGGGCGCGTCGGTGATGATGAGGATAACACAACACCCAGTCCACGAGTGGAGAAGAACTCCAGTTCGGCCTGGAATCGAACCCGGGCCCGCTACATGCTAGGCAAACACGTTACCACTCAGCTCCCTCTTTTTTGTATTTTTTTAAGTTATCAATTGACATTCAGTAGCAGCATACAACACATGTACAACAATTTTTTACATTTCCCTTAACTGCCAATGAAACAACTAAGGGCCGCGTGAAGTGGCCGCACAGTTTGAGGAGCCATGTAACGGACTGCGCGGCCCCTCCCGCCGGAGGTTCGAGTCCTTCCTTGGGCACGTGTGTGTTTATTGTTTTTACCATTAAGTTTGTTTAAGTAGTGTGTAAGCCCAGGGACCGATCACACCTCAGCACTTTGGTCCCTTAGGAATTCACACTCATTTAAACTTTTTTTTTGAGACAACGAAGGCAATAGAAATTTTACAACGCAAATTCTCATGAAAAAGGAATAAGATATTTCTTGAAGTTACCACTCGTCATTTATTACATCTTGACATCTTTCAATACACAGCCGGCCGGTGTGGGCGTGCGGTTCTAGGCGCTTCAGTCTGGAACCACGTGACCGCTACGGTCGCAGGTTCGAATCCTGCCTGGGGCATGGATGTGTGTGATGTCCTTAGGTTAGTTAGGTTTAAGTATTTCTAAGTTCTAGGGGACTGATGACCACAGATGTTAAGTCCCATAGTGCTCAAGCCATTTTTCAATACACATTGTAGTACTTCCTTGCCCCTGTGAGACTGCTCCATCTTTAATTTTGGGCTGCTGTAGCCTGCTTCAGTAAACTGAAAGTTTTCAGTGTTTATCTTTGTTTGACTGTATCTGACCCGGGATGATCCATAAGTTATGAAGGGTTACGCTCTTTCAGTATTGCTTACAAATATCAACAACATGGTTTCTTTCCCTGTGTCGAGTTACAACCATTACTTCTTGACGATATCTTCCCATATACGAGGTGCGACAATAAAGTAATGAAACTGATGTGAAAAAAAATGTTGCCTACCGGTTTAGTGAAGTTTAGTGTTGTCTCCTTCAAAGTAGTTCCCTTCTGATTGCACACACTGTTTCCATCGCTTCTGCCATTGATGGTAACATTTCTGAAACACATCTTCTGTAATATCCTCCCAGACCCTCGCATTATGTCCGCATCTTGTCGTCGTGCAGTAGCGTTCTCGCTTCCCACGCCCGGTTCAAAAATGGTTCAAATGGCTCTGAGCACTATGGGACGTAAGTGCTGTGGTCATCAGTCCCCTAGAACTTAGAACTACTTAAACCTAACTAACCTTAGGACATCACACACATCCATGCCCGAGGCAGGATGGAACCTGCGGCCGTAGCATTCGCGCGGTTCCGGACTGAGCGCCTAGAACCGCTAGACCACCGCGGCCGGCTCCACGCCCGTGTTCCCGTGTTCGATTCCCTGCGGGGTCAGGGATTTTCTCTGCCTCGTGATGACTGGGTGTTGTGTGATGTCGTTAGGTTAGATAGGTTTAAGTAGTTCTAAGTTCTAACTTCTAGGGGACTGATGACTATAGATGTTAAGTCCCACAGTGCTCAGAGCCATTTGAACCATTTGAACCTCGCATTATGCTTTATAATCATAAGCATAATTCTAAACACTATTTCTTTCTTGTGTCATGGGGACTGCGACAGTAACATTCCTGAAAGTGGTTGGCCTAACTTGAATCACGATCTAAACCAATTCCTCCACAAATAATCTTCCTCATACATTTAGACACCTCATTGAAAGTGTCGCCAGTAGATCCAAACCCACATAAAGGTGAAGGGTGCACACAGCCTATATCAATGACTACTTATGTGTGTCTGGATTCTTTTGCTCATATACTACATACAAAATTACGAAAGAATACATGTACAATGTTGTTAACAGTAGTAGCATACCTGCGATGTTAGTTGATATCTTCTGCATGTGTCAACAGAATAAACTAGCTCCCACATGATGTTTACAAGCTTATATCAACATTAAAATTCTCCAGCAGAAGAGGCCTCGGAATGCGTAACGGTACCGACGACCGCCGTTTCAACCTCACCCGCTGGGCGACACCGGATGTGGATACGGAGGGACGTGTGGCCAGCACACAGCTCTCCCGGCCTTTGTCAGTTTTCGTGACCGGAGCCACGAATTCTGTCAGATAATTCCTCAACTGGCTGAGGCTGAGTGCACCCCGCTTGCCGAACAGCGTTCGACACACCCACACAGTCACCTGTCCAGGTGCTAATCAAGCCCGACAGCGCTTAACTTCGGCGATATGACGGGAACCGGCTTTACCACTGCGGCAAGACCGTTGCAATATCAACATTAGGGTAGTCCTTATCATTTCTAATTTCGTGTCTCTTCACACACACCCCCAATTTTTTTTAGTTTTTGTTTTAAGAAGGATTTTAAGATTTGTTTTATTGAAGCTGAAGACGAGGAACCCGTGTCGCAGTGGTCGAGAAGTTGCGGGGTCTCACTGCGTGTTATTTATTACTGCTTATATATATGCTTGACTGCTATCACACTCCAGAAGGGAGTTTTCACTCTACAGAGGAGTGCATGCCGATATGAAACTTCCTGGTAGATTAAAACTGTGTGCCGGGCTGAGAGCCGAACTCAGGACTTCTGCCTTTCGTGAGCAGGTCCTCGACCGATTGAGCTACCCGAGCATGACTCACGATCCGTACTCACAGCTTTACCTCCTCCAGTACCTCACCTCCTTCTATTGCGGAGACATAGCTTATCCACTGCCTGGGTGATGCTTCCAGAATGAAATTTTCACTATGCAGGGGCGTGATGAGTTCATTTCAGTCAAGAGTTTCTACATGTTGAAGATGTTATGCACAGACGCAGATTACTTAAATACACTTAATTTTTTTAAATTGCAAACACTCACTGTCTTTGTCTCAAGGACACTACGAAAAACGTAATGTTGTTGTTGCTGTCTTCAGTCCTGAGACTGGTTTGATGCAGCTCTCCATGCTACTCTATCCTTTGCAGGCTTCTTCATCTCCCAGTACCTACTGCAACCTACATCCTTCTGAATCTGCTTAGTGCATTCATCTCTCGGTCTCCCTCTACGATTTTTACCCTCCACGCTGCCCTCCAATGCTAAATTTGTGATCCCTTGATGCCTCAAAACATGTCCTACCAACCGATCCCTTCTTCTAGTCAAGTTGTGCCACAAACTTCTCTTCTCCCCAATCCTATTCAATACCTCCTCGTTAGTTACGTGATCTATCCACCTTACTTTCAGTATTCTTCTGTAGCACCACATTTCGAAAGCTTGTATTCTCTTTTTGTCCAAACTAGTTATCGTCCATGTTTCACTTACACACATGGCTACACTCCATACAAATACTTTCAGAAACGACTTCCTGACACTTAAATCTATATCCGATGTTAACAAATTTCTCTTCTTCAGAAACGCTTTCCTTGTCATTGCCAGTCTACATTTTATATCCTCTCTACTTCGACCATCATCAGTTATTTTTCTCCCCAAATAGCAAAACTCCTTTACTACTTTAAGTGTCTCATTTCCTAATCGAATTCCCTCAGCATCACCCGATTGAATTTAACTACATTCCATTATCCTCGTTTTGCTTTTGTTGATGTTCATCTTATATCCTCCTATCAAGACACTGTCTATTCCGTTCAACTGCTCTTCCAAGTCCTTTGCTGTCTCTGACAGAATTACAATGTCATCGGCGAACCTCAAAGTTTTTACTTCTTCTCCATGAATTTTAATACCTACTCCAAATTTTTCTTTTGTTTCCTTTACTGCTTGCTCAATATACAGATTGAATAACATCGGGGAGAGACTACAACCCTGTCTCACTCTTTTCCCAACCACTGCTTCCCTTTCATGAACGCTCGACTCTTATGACTGCCATCTGATTTCTGTACAAATTGTAAATAGCCTTTCGCTCCCTGTATTTTACCCCTGCCACCTTTAGAATTTGAAAGAGCGTATTCCAGTCAACATTGTCAAAAGCTTTCTCTAAGTCTACAAATGCTAGAAACGTAGGTTTGCCTATCCTTAATCTTTCTTCTAAGATAAGTCGTAAGGTCAGTATTGCCTCACGTGTTCCAACATTTCTACGAAATCCAAACTGATCCTCCCCAAGGTCCGCATCTACCAGTTTTTCCATTCGTCTGTAAAGAATTCGCGTTAGTATTTTGCAGCTGTGACTTATTAAACTGATAGTCCGGTAATTTTCACATCTGTCAGCACCTGCTTTCTTTGGGATTGGAATTATTATATTCTTCTTGAAGTCTGAGGGTATTTCGCCTGTCTCATACATCTTGCTCACCAGCTGGTAGAGTTTTGTCATGACTGACTCTCCGAAGGCCGTCAGTAGTTGTAATGGAATGTTGTCTACTCCAGGGGCCTTGTTTCGACTCAGGTCTTTCAGTGCGCTGTCAAACTCTTCACGCAGTATCGTATCTCCCATTTCGTTTTCATCTACATCCTCTTCCATTTCCATAATATTGTCCTCAAGTACATCGCCGTTGTATAAACCTTCTATATACTCCTTCCACCTTTCTGCCTTCCCTTCTTTGCTTACAACTCGGTTGCCATCTGAGCTCTTGATATTCATACACGTGGTTCTCTTCTCTCCAAAGGTCTCTTTAATTTTCCTGTAGGCAGTATCTATCTTACCCCTAGTTAGATAAGCTTCTACATCCTTACATTTGTCCTCTAGCATTCCCTGCTTAGCCATTTTGCACTTCCTGTCGATTTCATCTTTGAGACTTTGTATTCATTTTTGCCTGCTTCATTTACTGCATTTTTATATTTTCTTCTTTCATCAATTAAATACAATATTTCTTCTGTTACCTAAAGATTTCTACTAGCCCTCGTCTTTTTACCTACTTGATCCTCTGCTGCCTTCACTACTTCATCCCTCAGAGCTACCCATTCTTCTTCTACTGTATTTCTTTCCCCTATTCCTGTCAATTGTTCCCTTATGCTCTCCCTGAAACTCTGTACAACCTCTGGTTCTTTCAGTTTATCCAGGTCCCATCTCCTTAATTTCCCACATTTTTGCAGTTTCTTCAGTTTTAATCTACAGGTCATAACCAATAGATTGTGGTCAGAGTCCACATCTGCCCCTGGAAATGTCTTACAACTTAAAACCTGGTTCCTAAATCTCTGTCTTACCATTATATAATCTATCTGATACCTTTTTGTATCTCCAGGGTTCTTCCATGTATACAACCTTCTTTCATGATTCTTAAACCAAGTGTTAGCTATGATAAAGTTGTGCTCTGTGCAAAATTCTACTAGGCGGCTTCCTCTTTCATTTCTTAGCCCCAATCCATATTCACCTACTATGTTTCCTTCTCTCCCTTTTCCTACACTCGAATTCCAGTCACCCGTTACTATTAAATTTTCGTCTCCCTTCACTATCTGAATAATTTCTTTTATTTCATCTTACATTTCTTCAATTTCTTCGTCATCTGCAGAGCTAGTTGGCATATAAACTTGTACTACTGTAGTAGGTGTGGGCTTCGTATCTATCTTGGCCACAATAATGCGTTCACTATGCTATTTGTAGTAGCCTACCCGCATTCCTATTTTCCTGTTCATTATTAAACCTACTCCTGCATTACCCCTATTTCTACATCTACATCTACATCTACATCTACATGACTACTCTGCAATTCACATTTAAGTGCTTGGCAGAGGGTTCATCGAACCACAATCATACTATCTCTCTACTATTCCACTCCCGAACAGCGAGCGGGAAAAACGAACACCTAAACCTTTCTGTTCGAGCTCTGATTTCTCTTATTTTATTTTGATGATCATTCCTACCTATGTAGGTTGGGCTCAACAAAATATTTTCGTATTCGGAAGAGAAAGTTGGTGACTGAAATTTCGTAAGAAGGTCTCGCCGCGACGAAAAACGTCTATGCTGTAATGACTTCCATCCCAACTCGCTTACCATATCTGCCACACTCTCTCCCCTATAACGCGATAATACAAAACGAGCTGCCCTTTTTTGCACCCTTTCGATGTCCTCCGTCAATCCCACCTGGTAAGGATCCCACACCGCGCAGCAATATTCTAACAGAGGACGAACGAGTGTAGTGTAAGCTGTCTCTTTAGTGGACTTGTTGCATCTGCTAAGTGTCCTGCCAATGAAACGCAACCTTTGGCTCGCCTTCCCGACAATATTATCTATGTGGTCCTTCCAACTGAAGTTGTTCGTAATTTTAACACCCAGGTACTTAGTTGAATTGACAGCCTTGAGAATTGTACTATTTATCGAGTAATCGAATTCCAACGGATTTCTTTTGGAACTCATGTGGATCATCTCACACTTTTCGTTATTTAGCGTCAACTGCCACCTGACACACCATACAGCAATCTTTTCTAAATCGCTTTGCAGCTGATACTGGTCTTCGGATGACCTTACTAGACGGTAAATTACAGCATCATCTGCGAACAGTCTAAGAGAACTGCTCAGATTGTCACCCAGGTCATTTATATAGATCAGGAACAGTAGAGGTCCCAGGACGCTTCCCTGGGGAACACCTGATATCACTTCAGTTTTACTCGATGATTTGCCGTCTATTACTACGAACTGCTACCTTCCTGACAGGAAATCACGAATCCAGTCGCACAACTGAGACGATACCCCATAGCTCCGCAGCTTGATTAGAAGTCGCTTGTGAGGAACGGTGTCAAAAGCTTTCCGGAAATCTAGAAATACGGAATCAACTTGAGATCCCCTGTCGATAGCGGCCATTACTTCGTGCGAATAAAGAGCTAGCTGCGTTGCACAAGAGCGATGTTTTCTGAAGCCATGCTGATTACGTGTCAATAGATCGTTCCCTTCGAGGTGGTTCATAATGTTTGAATACAGTATATGCTCCAAAACCCTACTGCAAACCGACGTCAATGATATAGGTCTGTAGTTAAATGGATTACTCCTACTACCCTTCTTGAACACTGGTGCGACCTGCGTAATTTTCCAATCTGTAGGTACAGATCTATCGGTGAGCGAGCGGTTGTATATGAGTGCTAAGTAGGGAGCTGTAGTATCAGCGTAATCTGAAAGGAACCTAATCGGTATACAATCTGGACCTGAAGACTTGCCCGTATTAAGCGATTTGAGTTGCTTCGCAACCCCTAAGGTATCTACTTCTAAGAAACTCATGCTAGCAGATGTTCGTGTTTCAAATTCTGGAATATTCGATTCGTCTTCCCTGGTGAAGGAATTTCGGAAAACTACGTTCAATAACTCCGCTTTAGCGGCACAGTCGTCGATAACAGTACCATCGGCACTGCGCAGCGAAGGTATTGACTGTGTCTTGCCGCTTGTGTATTTTACATACGACCAGAATTTCTTCGGATTTTCTACCAAATTTCGAGACAATGTTTCGTTGTGGAACCTATTAAAGGCATCTCGCATCGAAGTACGTGCCAAATTTCGCGCGTCTGTAAATTTTAGCCCATCTTCGGGATTTCGCGTTCTTCTGAACTTCGCATGCTTTTTCCGTTGCCTCTGCAACAGCGTTCGGACCTTTTTTGTGTACCACGGGGGATCCGTTCCATCTCTTACCAATTTATGAGGTATGAATCTCTCAATTGCTGCTGCTACTATATCTTTGAATTTGAGCCACAACTCGTCTACATTCGCATAGTCAGTTCGGAAGGAATGGAAATTGTCTTTTATGAAGGCTTCTAGTGGCACTTTATCCGCTTTTTTAAATAAAATTATTTTGCGTTTGTTTCTGATGGGTTTGGAAGAAATGGTATTGAGCCTAGCTACAATGACCTTGTGGTCACTAATCCCTGTATCAGTCATGATGCTCTCTATCAGCTCTGGATTGTTTGTGGCCAAGAGGTCAAGTGTGTTTTCGCAACCATTTACAATTCGCGTGGGTTCGTGGACTAACTGCTCGAAATAATTTTCGGAGAATGCATTTAGGACAATCTCGGAAGACGTTTTCTGCCTACCACCGGTTTTGAACAAGTATTTTTGCCAACATACCGAGGGTAGGTTGAAGTCCCCACCAACTATAACCGTATGAGTGGGGTATTTATTTGTTACGAGACTCAAACTTTCTCTGAACTGTTCCGCAACTGTATCATCGGAGTCTGGGGGTCGGTAGAAGGAGCCAATTATTAACTTAATTCGGCTGTTAAGTATAACCTCCACCCACACCAATTCGCACGGAGTATCTACTTCGACTTCACTACAAGATAAACCACTACTGACAGACACAAACACTCCACCACCATTTCTGCCTAATCTATCTTTCCTGAACACCGTCTGAGACTTCGTAAAAATTTCTGCAGAACTTATTTCAGGCTTTAGCCAGCTTTCTGTACCTATAACGATATCAGCTTCTGTGCTTTCTATTAGCGCTTGAAGCTCAGGGACTTTTCCAGCGCAACTACAACAATTTACAACTATAATTCCGACTGTTCCTTGATCCAAGCACGTCCTGTAATTGCCAAGCACCCTTTGACATTGCAGCCCATCCCGCACTTTCCCGAGGCCTTCTAACCTAAAAAACCGCCCAGTCCACGCCACACAGCCTCCGCTACCCGTGTAGCCGCCAGCTGAGTGTAGTGAACTCCTGACCTATTCAGCGGAACCCGAAACCCCACCACCCTATGGCGCAAGTCAAGGAATCTGCAGCCAATACGGTCGCAAAACCGTCTGTGCCTCTGATTCAGACCCTCCACCCGGCTCTGCACCAAAGGTCCGCAGTCGGTTCTGTCAACGATGCTGCAGATGGTGAGCTCTGCCTTCATCTCGTAAGCAAGACCGGCAGCCTTCACCAAATCAGATAGCCGCTGGAATCCAGAGAGAATTTCCTCAGATCCAAAGCGACACACGTCATTAGTGCCGACATGTGCCACCACCTGCAGCTGGCTGCACCCTGTGCTCTTCATGGCATCCGGAAGGACCCTTTCCACATCAGGAATGACTCCTCCCGGAATGCACACGGAGTGCACACTGGATTTCTTCCCCTCCTTAGCCGCCGTATCCCTAAGGGGCCCCATTACGTGCCTAACATTGGAGCTCCCAACTACCAGTAAGCCCACCCTCTGCGATTGCCCGGACCTTGAAGGCTGAGAATGATCCTCTGAAACAGAGCAGGCAGCTGCATCTGGCTCAGCCAGAGACAGTGCCTGAAACCTTTTTGTCAGACGCGCCGGGGAGGCTTTCTGATCAGCCTCCGGGGACGCCTTTCGCTGCCTGCCACGCCTTGGAACGACCTACCAATCAACCATAGGCGAGGGCTCAGCCCCACTGCGGGCAGCAACCGGGGCAACCACAGCGGCAGACCGATCTGGGGACAGACGGGACGAGGTTGACATCCCCGTGATACCCGAGTCCGGCTCCCCACAGTGGTGCCCATTGGCAACAGCCTCAAGCTGCGCGACCGAAGTCAGCGCCGTTTGCAGCTGTGAGCGAAGGGATGCCAAGTCAGCCCTCATCCGAACACAGCAATCGCAGTCCCTGTCCATTCTAATCGATGTTTAACAACAGTTACCGAAACACGTGTCCGTGCCTAGATAACACAAGCGGAACACGCAAAGAATGTATCAACTAACCTGTACAAATGCCTAACGACTGCGCTACAATCTGCTGAATTTACGATTACAGTAACTAAAACTCGAAATTGCACCTCCTATACGAAACTCGCACGCAATTTAAATAAGAATCTACGAAGTAAACACTATAGCGCGATGCTACAACTGTCAAATACTATAATACGCCCGAATTATATGAATTAAACAATGCAAGTACCCAAAAACACGCAAAGAAATTAATTAAACTATCTAACAAACAAGTAGGCTAGGGTTATACGACTTGCTGCTGCAGCTGCTTATCCAACGGCGGCAGGGAGCATTTTGTGTTTATAACCCTGTAGTCACCTGACCAGAGGTCTTGTTCGTCCTGCCACCGAACTTCACTAATTCCCACTATATCTAACTTTAACCTATCCATTTCCCCTTTTAATTATTCTAACCTACCTGCCCGATTAAGGGATCTGACATTCCACGCTCCGATCCGTAGAACGCCAGTTTTCTTTCTCCTGATAACGACATCCTCGTGAGTAGTCCCCGCCCGGAGATCCGAATGGGGGACTATTTTACCTCCGGAATATTTTACCCAAGAGGACGCCATCATCATTTAATCATACAGTAAAGCTGCATGTCCTCGGGAAAAATTACGGCTGTAGTTTCCCCTTGCTTTCAGCCGTTCGCAGTACCAGCAAAGCAAGGCCGTTTTGGTTAATGTTGCAAGGCCAGATCAGTCAATCATCCAGACTGTTGCCCCTGCAACTGCTGAAAAGGCTCCTGCCCCTCTTCAGGTACCACACGTTTGTCTGGCCTCTCAACAGATACCGCTCCGTTGTGGTTGCACCTACGGTACGGCCATCTGTATCGCTGAGGCACGCAAGGCTCTCCACCAATGGGAAGGTTCATGGTTCATGGGGGGTGGGGGGGAAATGTAATAGGTGACGTAATATGTTTGAATCCCCCTCGCCGGCCGGGGTGGCCGAGCGGTTCTAGGAGCTACAGTCTGGAACCGCGCGACCGCTACGGTCGCAGGGTCGAATCCTGCCTCGGGCATGGATGTGTGTGATGTCCTTAGGTTTAAGTAGTTCTAAGTTCTAGGGGACTGATGACCTCAGATGTTAAGTCCCATAGTGCTCAGAGCCATTTGAATTCTTTTTTGAATCCCCCCCCAAACAAAGGAACATTATTTAAGAAATCTGCGTCTATGCTTAACTTCTTCACAAACTCGTGACTGAAGTGAATTCATCACTTCGGTTCAGAGTGTAAATTTCATTCTGGAAATTCCCGCAGGCTGTGGATAAGCCATGTCTCGGCAATACCCTTTCTTCTAGGAAGGCCAGTCTTGCAAGTTTCGCAGGAGAGCTTCTGTGAAGATCGTAAAGCAGGAGATGAGATATGGAAGAAGTAAAGCTGTGACGACGGGTCGTGAATAGTGTTGAGTAGGTGAGACGATAGAGCACTTCCCACGAACGACAAAGGTCCTGAGTTCAGATACACAGATTCAGTAATAAAGAACACGCAGTGACATGACCCAACTTCCGGCCACTGCGGCATGGGTTCCTCGTCTTCAATTTCAACAAGGTAAGTCCTACAATTCTTCGCAAAACAAAAGGAAAAGAACAAGGTGATGCTCGTAAAGAAACACGAAAGTCGATAAAATAAAGACCACCATAATTAACAAACACCATTTCCAAGGACGGTACTAACAGAGTAGTACAATTTCCATTGATATTTCGGCAGTACAAAGATAAATGAGTCACATGTTGTACAACACAATTTAGTCAGCTTGTAACTTATTTCTGTAAATTTAGCCTGGGAGTCTTACACAGAATAGGACTGAAAAAAGTGAACAAGTAAAACATGTAAAATGAAACTAGAAGCATCTGAAACTGTAACGCCACAAGCCTGGCAAGACGCATCGGGACGTGAAGGTGTCCGTTTGCGACGGGGCATTAACGAAGAAAGATACCCAGATAATTATAAATCGCTTCACATCACTGCAGATTCCGGAGTGATTTTTGATGCCAAACTCGCTGGTAACCTTTTAATCACGTCATTCATTTTTTTTCGGCGTTCCCCAAACAGTAAATGCAAATTTATCCCTGATTAGGAACTCAGAGAGAAGGAAGACCGTAACATATTTCTGCCATACTGAAGAACAGTATGCCGGATCTAAAATCACTTGTCGTCATCTTGATTGGATTTGATTATATGCTCCACATGGGGGCATCATTAAATTCGGAAGAAAAATCCAAATGGGTGCTCTTCTTCCTAGAGGAGGGGTGGTGCTACGAAAACGACTCAGTTTCGACGGTTGGAGTCAACGCAGGATGGGAAACCTCTGTGGTCGAAAGACGGTGTCTGCTCTATTAAGTCCAAGCAGGCAGTCCTCTACCGCTGCCCCTCCCAGCAACTGGTACTGGCCTTATTCTTTTAGGTCGGGAGCACACCAGTGTGCGGAATTCAGAAGCCATAAAACTTTAGAACGCAACCGCCCTTGCCTCAGTTTGGCATTTCCTCTTAAGAATAGTGGTTCTACATCTACATGGATACTCTGCAAATCACATTTAAGTGTCTGGCAGAGGGTTCATCGAACCACCTTCACAATTCTCTATTATTCCAATCTGGTATGGCGCGCGGGAAGAATGAACACCTATATCTTTCCGTACGAGCTCTGATTTCCCTTATTTTATCTCTGTGATCGTTCGCCCCTATGTAAGTCTGTCTCAACAAAATATTTTCGAATTCGGAGGAGAAAATTGGTGATTGGAATTTCGTGAGAAGATTCCGTCTCAACGAAAAATGCCTTTCCTTTAATGATGTCCATCCCAAAGCCTGTACCATTTCTGTGACATTATCTCCCATATTTCGCGATAATACAAAACGTGCTGCCTTTCTTTGAACTTTTTCGGTGTACTCAGTCAGTCCTATCGGGTTAGGATCCGACACCGCGCAACAGTATTCTAAAAGAGGACGGACAAGCGTAGTGCAGGCAGTCTCCTTAGTAGGTCTGTTACATTTTGTAAGTGTGCTACCAGTGAAACGCAGTCTTTGGTTAGCGTTCCCCACAATATTTCCTATGTGTTTCTTCCAATTTAAATTGTTCGTAATTGTAGTTCCTAGGTATTTAGTTGAATTTACGGCTTTTAGATTAGACTGATTTATCGTGTAACCGAAGTTTAACGCGTTCCTTTAAGCATTCATGTGGATGACCTCACACTTTTCGTTATATAAGATCAACTGTCACCTTTCACACCATTTCTATATTTCTTCTAAATCGTTTTGCAGTTTGTTTTGCTCTTCTGATGACTTTATTAGTCGATAAACGACAGCGTCATCTGCAAACAACCGAAGACGGCTGCTCAGATTGTCTCCCAAATCGTTTATATAGACAAGGAACAGCAAGGGCCTATAACACTACCTTGGGGAACGCAGAAAACTCGATGACTTTCCGTCAATTACAACGAACTGTGACCTCTCTGACAGGAAATCACAGATCCAGTCACATAACTGAGACGATATCCCATAATCACGCAATTTCACTAGGAGCAGCTTGTGTGGTACAGTGTCAAAAGCCTTTCGGTTGCAGCAAGACGAGTCGGACGCACACGCGATTTACTGTCAGCAACTGCCACCTTGGTTCAGGGTAATGTCTGCCTGCACATTACACTGAGCAGACGCTAAGAATATCGGTCGCGTATATGCGCCACTGTTTGTAGTCGGTTAGCATGATTGTGTCGCGCTCCTGCAGTGACACGAGACACCAGTGTGGTAGGGCGCCATCGCAACATGCCCTTTTCGCCACCTTAATCCAGGGCCGGCCACGCCATAAAATTCACGAGGGTCGAGAGTGCAGACCACGGGCGGGCAGCCTCCGCCTGTATCGCCTTTGCTCGTTCCTTCCCGGACGTACTCTCTACAGCGCGGCATTTCATTTAATCTTGCGCGTGTAGCATTTTTCGGTCGGCGCAACTCTCTTCAGTTCGACACAAGTGTGATATCGGCGTTGTTTACCCTTCGCTGTTTGTTCGTGGCAAGAAGGACTTTCACAGATCCAGCGTTTAGTATCACATTTTCTCTGACTTCTTCTCTTGCAGCGCAAATGTTTATGCGTAACGGCCCAAGTGCGCGAGAGACAGATTATCTCTGACTCTTGATGTAAAAACACTGTGGATATAATGTGGAGCGGAATTGTAATTAGCGGCATTGTTGCAGGCTGCCATTTTCAAAACGGAATGTAATTTGTTTAATTATGATAACAATTCATCTCATATAAGAGGATGATTCAGCTATGAAGATCATTTATGAAAAAAATATAATTTTATTGATGGGAAAGGTACGTTTAATTCTTTGGTTATTTCAGCTTCTCCCTTGTCTGGGGCTCGGAACATTGTTTCATGTTTTGTAGCTTTGTATCCTCGGAAATCAGTAGAGCCTGCACCACGGTCGTTTTATGTTGTTTGAGAGATTAAATTTTGGACTTTTGTCGGAATTAATACACAACTGGGACACTGATTCCCACGCTGCAGAGTGAGTACGTCATAAGATCCAAGACGGCTTATTCATGGCGTACGATTGTGCCTCCGACTATTTTAAGAATTCTCCGAGTCGATGATCGCCGGAATTCTGCAGAGCCGCAGAAAGTTTATTCCAGGTGCTGACTTCGACATTGAGAGTCAGTCAGAGTATGATCAGGAACTGTAACTTCTAATCTTTTTGTTTTATAAGCTTGAGAATTAGGAGTTAGTTTTCTACCTGGAAGCGTGGGAGACATTTGTGTTAAAATATTGAGTAAGCAACTTCTCTCGTCCAAAAGTCTCCATTCAAGTAACTAGACATTATTCAGTCATTATAATTTAACTTCAATTTAATGGGGAGAGAAGTTAAAAGGGGATGTTTGCACAAAAAGAGGCAGCTAGCGATCTATCGTCAAAGCTTTTAAAAACGAATGGGACTGACAGAATGAAGCGATGAGAATTCTCAGTATACAGTTTCATAAGGGACGGTAACTGAAAATTTGCTAGGAAACGATGCTACGATACCATGCAGAAAGGGTTTAAAGATTTAGTTGCCAATGAAAGAATGAAGAATCACACTGATCGACGGATGTCATTCATTGTTCAGTACATTGAGAGGCACATTCTAATAAATTTGCTGGCGTGCATCACTTGAAAATACTAGTTGTATGAACAGCAAAATTTTTGAACTTGCAAGTTCTGTCAGTTTCAACTGTTTCGGATGGAACTGGACGAAGAGTGTTGAGACTTTTTATAATATTTCAAAGTACGTAAGTTAAGTCGAGAGGAAAGCCTGGAAACGATTTCTCGATTCAAAACTCGCTGTTGTGGAATTTATGAAGGAGAAAGGAATGCAGGAACAAAAATTAGAACATCTAGAATAGATTTCAGACCTCGCATTTTAAGTGGACTTGACTGCACACTGCTCACAGTAAGACATTGCAAGTTGAGGAACAACTTCTCTCTGATTTGATAGACATGCATTTCAAAAGGAAATAACGTTGTAGAAGGGACATAGAAGGGACATATAAAGACAACCACAGTCCAGTTTCCTAAAATCGATGCCTTAAAAAAAAAAAGGCGAGGTTTGAAGAATTGCCGGCCGCGGTGGTCTCGCGGTTCTAGGCGTGCAGTCCGGAACCGCGTGACTGCTACGGTCGCAGGTTCGAATCCTGCCTCGGGCATGGATGTGTGTGATGTCCTTAGGTTAGTTAGGTTTAAGTAGTTCTAAGTTATAGGGGGTGGATGACCACAGATGTTGAGTCCCATAGTGCTCAGAGCCATTTGAACCATTTTGTTTGAAGAATTCATTGTGGCCTTGATAGAATTACAAAGATAGCTTTATAGACGTTCTGAGGACACTGTCAATCTTACATTTGTTTTCGAGACCGTTTGCTATTTTAGCTGAAACTGCAGTTGCACATGTACAGATCTAACTGATTGACGTGCCAGGGAAATCCCGTTTGAGTGACAATTCTTTTTACGTTACACCTGTCCCATACATCTACCCTGCTTTCCTCAGATAAAGTTTCCACATATCCATAACGAGGTTGCAAAAGTGCTACAATATTTCGATCGACATACACTCCTGCAAATTGAAATAAGAACACCGTGAATTCATTGTCCCAGGAAGGGGAAACTTTATTGACACATTCCTGGGGTCAGATACATCACATGATCACACTGACAGAACCACAGGCACATAGACACAGGCAACAGAGCATGCACAATGTCGGCACTAGTACAGTGTATATCCACCTTTCGCAGTAATGCAGGCTGCTATTCTCCCATGGAGACGATCGTAGAGATGCTGGATGTAGTCCTGTGGAACGGCTTGCCATGCCATTTCCACCTGGCGCCTCAGTTGGACCAGCGTTCGTGCTGGACGTGCAGACCGCGTGAGACGACGCTTCATCCAGTCCCAGACATGCTCAAGGGGGGACAGATCCGGAGATCTTGCTGGCCAGGGTAGTTGACTTACACCTTCTAGAGCACGTTGGGTGGCACGGGATACATGCGGACGTGCATGTCCTGTTGGAACAGCAAGTTCCCTTGCCGGTCTAGGAATGGTAGAACGATGGGTTCGATGACGGTTTGGATGTACCGTGCACTATTCAGTGTCCCCTCGACAATCACCAGAGGTGTACGGCCAGTGTAGGAGATCGCTCCCCACACCATGATGTCGGGTGTTGGCCCTGTGTGCCTCGGTCGTAAGCAGTCCTGATTGTGGCGCTCACCTGCACGGCGCCAAACACGCATACGACCATCATTGGCACCAAGGCAGAAGCGACTCTCATCGCTGAAGACGACACGTCTCCATTCGTCCCTCCATTCACGCCTGTCGCGACACCACTGGAGGCGGGCTGCACAATGTTGGGGCGTGAGCGGAAGACGGCCTAACGGTGTGCGGGACCGTAGCCCAGCTTCATGGAGACGGTTGCGAATGGTCCTTGCCGATACCCCAGGAGCAACAGTGTCCCTAATTTGCTGGGAAGTGGCGGTGCGGTCCCCTACGGCACTGCGTAGGATCCTACGGTCTTGGCGTGCATCCGTGCGTCGCTGCGGTCCGGTCCCAGGTCGACGGGCACGTGCACCTTCCGCCGACCACTGGCGACAACATCGATGTACTGTGGAGACCTCACGCCCCACGTGTTGAGCAATTCGGCGGTACGTCCACCCAGCCTTCCGTATGCCCACTATTCGCCCTCGCTCAAAGTCCGTCAACTGCACATGCGGTTCACGTCCACGCTGTCGCGGCATGCTACCAGTGTTAAAGACTGCGATGGAGCTCCGTATGCCACGGCAAACTGGCTGACACTGACGGCGGCGGTGCACAAATGCTGCGCAGCTAGCGCCATTCGACGGCCAACACCGCGGTTCCTGGTGTGTCCACTGTGCCGTGCGTGTGATCATTGCTTGTACAGCCCTCTCGCAGTGTCCGGAGCAAGTATGGTGGGTCTGACACACCGGTGTCAATGTGTTCTATTTTTCCATTTCCAGGAGTGTATTTGAGTTCAAAGCACTGAAAGACCTAAGTCGAAACAAGGCCCCGGGAGTAGACAACATTCCATTACAACTACTGACGGCCTTCGGAGAGCCAGTCCTGACAGAACTCTACCATCTGGTGAGCAAGATGTATGAGACAGGCAAAATACCCTCAGACTTCAAGAAGAATATAATAACTCCAATCCCAAAGAAAGCATGTGTTGACAGATGTGAAAATTACCGGACTATCAGTTTAATAAGCCACAACTGCAAAATACTAACACGAATTCTTTACAGACGAATGGAAAAACTGGTAGAAGCCGACCTCGGGGAATATCAGTTTGGATTCCGTAGAAATATTGGAACACGTGAGGCAATACTGACCTTACGACTTATCTTAGAAGAAAGATTAAGGATAGGGAAACCTACGTTTCTAGCATTTGTAGACTTAGAGAAAGCTTTTGACAATGTTGACTGGAATACTCTCTTTCAAATTCTAACGGTGGCAGGGGTAAAATACAGGGAGCGAAAGGCTATTTACAATTTGTACAGAAACCAGATGGCAGTTATAAGACTCGAGGGGCATGAAAGGGAAGCAGTGGTTGGGAAGGGAGTGAGACAGGGTTGTAGCCTCTCCTCAATGTTATTCAATCTGTATATTGAGCAAGCAGTAAAGGAAACGAAAAAAAATTCGTAGTAGGTATTAAAATTGATGGAGAAGAAACCAAAAGTTGAGGTTTGCCGGTGACATTGCAATTGTCAGAGACAGCAAAGGACTTGGAAGAGCAGTTGAACGGAATGGACAGTGTCTTGAAAGGAGGATATAAAATGAACATCAACAAAAGCAAAACGAGGATAATGGAATGTAGTCGAATTAAGTCGGGTGATGCCGAGGGAATTAAATTAGGAAATGAGGCACTTAAAATAGTAAAAGAGTTTTGCTATTTGGGGAGCAAATTAACTGATGATGGTCGAAGTAGAGAGCATATAAAATGTAGAACGTCAATGGCAAGGAAAGCGTTTCTGAAGAAGAGAAATTTGTTAACATCGAGTATAGATTTAAGTGTCAGGAAATCGTTTCTGAAAGTATTCGTATGGAGTGTAGCCATGAATGAAATTGAAACATGGACGATAAATAGTTTGGACAGGGAGAGAATAGAAGCTTTCGAAATGTAGTGCTACAGAAGAATGCTGAAGATTAGATGGGTAGATCACGTAACTAATGAGGAGGTATTAAATAGAATTGGGAAGAAGAGGAGTTTGTGGCACAATTTGACGAGAAGAAGGGATCGGTTGGTAGGACATGTTCTGAGGCATCAAGGGCTCACAAATTTAGCATTGGAGGGCAGCATGGAGGGTAAAACTCGTAGAGGCAGACCAAGAGATAAATACACTAAGCAGATTCAGAAGGATGCAGGTTGCAGTAGGTACTGGGAGATGAAGAAACTTGCACAGGATAGGGTAGCATGGAGACCTTCATCAAACCAGTCTAAGGACTGAAGACCACAACAACAACAACATTTGAGTTCAAAATGGCTCTGAGCACTATCCGACTTAACTGCTGAGGTCATCAGTCCCCTATAACTTAGAACTACTTAAACCTAATTAAGCTAAGGACATCACACGCATCCATGCCCGAGGCAGGATTCGAACCTGCGACCGTAACGGTCGCGAGGTTCCAGACTGCAGTGCCTAGAACCGCTCGGCCACTCTGGCCGTCCATATTTGAGTGAAAGGCCTTTTTTCTATTATGAAACTAAATAAGTGATGATTATGTGGCAACTTGACTGCGGAAATCTGTGAAATTTTCTTCATCTGTCCGTTTGCTGACCGTTTCTACCATACAAAAACTATGTATTCAGTGCGCCAAAAATAATTATATAATACTGAAAATTTATTTTGTTTGTGATCTTTGTTTTGTGAAGTGTGAAATACAAAACCAAATCGTATGCAATGCGACTGCACTGCCATTTAAATGAGGTGCGATCGTCGTTTCCCCCTCTCTACCCTCCTACTGCTCAGACAGCGTGGCTTGGCGGTGGGGCAAGTGTGGAGTGAAGCTGAGCGCTATGGTACTCGTGTCAGAACACAATCCGCGAGCCGAAATCTTGGCTGCCCCTGCCTTAATTGTTACCTCTTGTGTTCAGCTCTCTCTGTAATATGTACTGATTCTTGTGTGAGTGCAGGTTTCTTCTGCACTTTAAACTCCAGGGGTCGTTTAAATTCTTTTCATAATCATTAGGAATGTTGATTCCTGCATTCGTTCTATCTCTGTTTGTCAGTAGTTTGTTTGGCCAGTGAAGGCTTCTCTCGTCTACATGTTTGTAAATTCTAGAAGAATATATCTATTGTTTAACATTAATCTGTGTTAAATACAATTGTATCCCCTCCGAAGTTTGATTAGCGTCCTAATCAATTGAGATCCCGTACGAGTAGGAACAATGTTGATTGCCTTCCACAGTCAGGATGTAGTAACAGCTCCAGTAAAATTCCCGGTTGTTTGCAAATGTATGTTCAAGAGGCAGTGCCAACTGCTACAGCCTGAGAACTTTATAGCGAACTGTTTAGTGTTGGCAGTCCATCGCTTAAGGACATAGTAGTAGGGTTTCTTAACAAGACATTTGAGAAGTATGTTATAAATAAAGCACTGCTCAATGAAAGAACAGAATGAAGAAATATTAGAACAGATGATGAAAAAAATGTACTGAAAACTCTTACCAGGAAGAGAACAAACTTCCAATGAGATGTACTAAGGTAATGAAAGAGAAAATGGTGAGATGCACAGACATAGTAGATCAACATCCGGTATTATCGAAGAATCGGGGAATGTGAAATACAGTGATTTTCGTCCGAGTGGTGCTCTCATGTAGGAAGCGTATGAGCTACTACCAGTTCAGTTCCAGACATCTTGTGAGTTGCGGAACAAAAACATGGTTTTTGTAATTTGACAAAATTTTTAGAGGTAAGTTTTGAAAAAAATATGAAATAATTATTGAAAATGTACAATAACGAATAAAAGAAAGCAATTTATTAAGTGAAATAGTAGTTATGTCTTGCGCGATTTTGACTGTGGGTGTATTTGGTTCTGTTGTTACATTGTGAAGTCCAAGATGGCATGTCAGTCAATATGGAATATTTGGTATTCCATAAACTCAGTTTGACTATTCAGGTGCAGAGAACGAAGACTAGATTTGTATGTAATGCAAAAGGTGAATGTAAAACGAATCGCTTCTACCACATAAACAAAAAATTGCTTCATTATTTTATTTTTAAGATTTTTTACCCTAACAGTTATGTCAAAGTATTTTGTCCGTTACTGGTAAATAATTCTTTTAAGAGTTTAAATTAAGAGCAATTTCAGAACTGTAATTTGTGTATATAAAATACGCTATTTCCCAAGTTTACACTTACTATCTGCATTTATGCAATCCTATTCCGTATTTCCCGACTATTCCCTATTAGCCTCCAAGTGCAACATTTCTTTAAAAATTTCCTTGTCGGTAGTATCTTTTTTAAATTTTACTAATAGGAATAGAAATACTTGAAGTTTATTGTAAAATGTGATCGAGAGCTAATATTCAGTTCAGGTTAGAGGATCAACTACATAAGTAATTGCTACTTCATAAAACAGAACCTTTATCTAATATGTAAGATTAAAGATATTTTAAATCAGTCTGTGCAACCACAAGAAATTAGATATTTATTTCAATACACGCCTTTCGTCAATTGTCTAGAATGAAACATATTCACAGTTTGCTTTCAAAAGCTGAAAACAATTTGTTACAAAACATAAAGAAGTGCCATTTTTCTTTCGGCAAATTTTGTCCTATTATCACTTATATCAAGAAGTATAGTGTGCCTGAACACTTTTGCGGTATTTCTTTGTTTCGTATTTGTGGTTTTTCTCTCCTTTTGCGAGCGAAAACTGAAAGTAAAGCCATAAGTAAAATCACCTTTGGCGACGAACAGTATTTAATCTACAAAGCAAAGGAAACTGACAAAGTATGTCATTCCAGACCACTGAGAACGTTTCATATCAGTAAAACGAATCATGTATGGTGACAGAAAATAGATAAAGAGGAATAACTGCAAGAATGTGTCGGAGCTTTGTCTTTTCACATGATCTTAGGAAAAAAGTGCACGTTACACTGAGGTGACGAAGTAGCAACATGCACATATACAGATGGCGGTAGTATTGCGTACAATATAAAAGGGCATACGTTGGGGGAGCTGTCATTTGTAAACAGGTGACTAATCTGGAAAGGTTTCCGGCGTGATGATTGCCGCTCGACGGGAATTAACAGACTTTTAACGAGGAATAGTTAGTGGAGGTAGACGCAGGGGCATTCCATTTCGCAAGTCGTTGGGGAATTCAATATTCCGAGACACACAGTGTCAAGACCGTGCCGAGAACACCACGTTTCAGGCATTACCTCACACCACAGACAACGCAGTGGCCGACGCCTTCACTTAACGACCTAGAGCAGCAGTGTTTGCGTAGAGTCGTCAGTGCTAACAGATAAGCAACAATGCGTGACATAACCGCAGAAATTAATGTGGGACGTACGACGAACGTACCCGTTAGGATAGTGCGGCGAAATTTGGCTTTAATGGTTTATGGAAGGAGACGAACGACGCGAGTGCCTTTATTAACAGCACATCGCCTGTAGAGCTTGTCCTGGGTTCTTGACCATTTCGATTAGACCCTAGACGACTGGAAAACCTTGGTTTGGTCAGCTAAGTCTCGGTTTCAGTTGGTAATAGCTGATGGTAGGGCTCGAGAATGGCGCAGACCCCACGAAACCATGGATCCAGGTTATCAAGAAGGCACTGTGGCGTCCTCTAGATGTTAGGCTACCTGGAGACCATTTGCAGCCATTCATGGACGTCATGTTCCAAAACAAAGAAGTATGGATAACATTGCGCCATGTCACCAGGTCACAATTGATCGCGTTTTGTTTGAAAAACATTCTGGACAATCGGAACGAAAGATGTGGCCACCCAGATCGCCCGACATGAAGCTCATCGAACATTTATGGGACATAATCGTGAGGTCAGTTTGTGCACAAAATCCTGCGCCAGCAACACTTTCGCAATTATGGACGGCTATAGAGGCAGCATGGCTCAATATTTGCGCAGGGGACTTTCAACGACTTGAGTCCATGCCATGTCGAGTTGCTGCAATACGCTGGGAAACAGATGGTCCGACACGACGTTAGGAGGTGTCCCATTACTTGTGTCACCTCAGCGTATCTGCCGAACTTAGCTGTTATTTACAAATACCGATAACGATTTTGAAAATATAAGTGTGGAATATACTGCGGTTCCCATTTCCAGATCGTCGCTGGTCCTCCGAATTTACAAGTCCACATCTGTGGCGGTGCATTAGAGAGGTGTGGTGTTCAAAAATACATTCGCCCATTGCTGTTGTCTTCAGTACAAAGACTGGTTTGACACAGCTGTCCATACTAGTCTATCCTGTACAGGTCTCTTCATATTTGCCTAAGTGCTGCCAGTCTTGGTCTCTATCTATAAATTTTACCTCTCCACCTACCCACAACTCCTTCCATTACCAAACTTACAATTCCTTGCTGCCTCAGGATGTGTCTTGCCACACGTTCCCTTCTTTTACATAAATTGTGCCATAAGTTTCTATTTTTCCTACTTCAATTCAACACCCTCCTGAGCAGTTAATCGATCTACCCACCTAACATTGAATCTTCTTCGACAGAACCGCATTTCAAAAGACTCTATTCTCCTCAGTGACCTTACCGCAGTGGATACAACGGTTCCCATCAGATTACTGAAATTACGCAGTGTCGAGCGTGGCCAGCACTTGGATGGGTGACCATCCGGCTGCCATGCGCAGTTGCCATTTTTCGCCTTGTGATGCCAATTGACCGAATAGTAGCGGCTTCGGCCAAAGAAAACCATTGTAACGACCTGGAGAGCGGTGTGCTGACCACACGCCCCTCCTATTCGCATCCTTATCTAAGGATGACACTGCGGTTGGATGGTCCCGATGGGCCACTTGTAGCGTGAAGACGGAGTGCTATTCTCCTATTGTCTCAACACTGTATCGCCCACGTTTCAGTTGCATATAAGGCTATACTCCACACAAACACCTTCAGAAAGGACTTCCGATGCTCAAATTTTAATTCAGTGTTAACAAATTTCTCTTTTTCAGAAACGCTTTTCCTCCTATTGCCAGTCTGTATTTGATATCCTCTCTCCCTTGACTGTCTTCAGTTATTTTTATGTCTAAATAGCAAATTCATCTGCTACTTTCAGTGTCTAATTCGGTCTGCGTCACCTTTTTTAATCCAACCACATTTCATTGCACTTTTGTTGATATTCATCTTATAAGCTTCTGTGAACATATTATCCGTTCTGTTCAACAGCTCTTACATGTCTTTTACCGTCTCTGACAGAATTATAAAGTCACTGCCAAACAGCAAAGCTTTTTTATTTCTTTTCCATGATTTTTAATTCATTTATCAGATTTCTCCTTCGTTTACTTTACTTCTTGCTCGTTTTACCGATTGAATAATATCGGGGTGGGGTGGGGGGGGGGGGGGTAGACTACAACCCTATTGGTTACTTACTTGTTCCACAGATCATATAAACGATTCTTATTATCCAGCTGATGTGGAATGAAACAGTACTTCGCAGGATGTCTATAGGTGATTAGTGCCAACATTAATGAACACAGTTTTTAACCATAGAACAAAAGGAGATGGCCAAGAGAAATAATTTCGCGTTAGATTTAAACTTGCTTTACTACCCGTCAGACATTTTATGTTATTGGGCAAATGTTCAAACATTTTTGTTGGTGCATATTGAACTCCTTTCTGAATCACCGACAGCTTTAATAGTGTCTAAAAAAGGACATTTTTCGCTCTACTGTTGTGGGTATGGACAGCAATGTTCTTCTCAAATTGTAATGGATTATTTATGAAGATTTCACTAGCGAAAATATATGTACTGAGAGGATGCAGTTAAATTGCCCAATTCCTCAAAGAGGCACATATATGACAACCGCGGATGTGTGTCACGCATTATTCTTACTGCTAACTTTTGAACAATCAGTACTTTCTGTGTGATGAATTACACCATAAAGTTATATCATGAGGCGTTACGGACTACAAATATGCAAACTTTGTCAGATGGTAGATTCGCTTGTTTCTAAGACTAGTTATAATACGAAAAGCAAAAGCAGCTGAATTTAATTGTTGCAAAGTCTAAGTAACATGCTTATTCCAGTTCTAGATTTTCAGCATGTACACGCAAAAGTTTGGAGCATTCTACTCTATTTACTGACTCCTGCTCATGCGGTACATCAGTTGTCTCGTTCACTCCTTCACTACTGCTTGCCTTTCATGCCCTTCTACTCTTATACAGGATGTTTCAAAAATGACCGGTATATTTGAAACGGCAATACAAACTAAACGAGCAACGATAGAAATACACCGTTTGTTGCAATATGCTTGGGACAACAGTACATTTTCAGGCAGACAACCTTTCGAATTTGCAGTAGTTACAACTGTCAACAACAGATGGCGCTGCGGTCTGGGAAACTCTATACTACGATATTTTCCACATATCCAACATGCGTAGCAATAATATGGCGTGTTCTGTGAATGAAATTACCCGAAACCTTTGACAACGTGTCTGGCGGAATGGCTTCACATGCAGATGAGATGTACTGCTTCAGCTGTTCAATTGTTTCTGGATTCTCGCGGTACACCTGGTCTTTCAAGTGTCCCCACAGAAAGAAGTCACAGGGGTTCATGTCTGGCGAATAGGGAGGCCAATCCACGCCGCCTCCTGTATGTTTCGGATAGCCCAAAGCAATCACACGATCATCGAAATATTCATTCAGGAAATTAAAGACGTCGGCCGTGCGATGTGGCCGGGCACCATCTTGCATAAACCACGAGGTGTTCGTAGTGTTGTCTAAGGCAGTTTGTACCGCCACAAATTCACGAAGTATGTCCAGATAGCGTGATGCAGTAATCGTTTCGGATCTGAAAAATGGGCCAATGATTCCTTTGGAAGAAATGGCGGCCCAGACCAGTACTTTTTGAGGATGCAGGAACGATGGGACTGCAACATGGGTTTTTTCGGTTCCCCATATGTGCCAGTTCTGTTTATTGATGAAGTCGTCCAGGTAAAAATAAGCTTCGTCAGTAAACCAAATGCTGCCCACATGCATATCGCCGTCATCAATCCTGTGCACTATATCGTTAGCGAATGTCTCTTGTGCAGCAATGGTAGCGGCACTGAGGGGTTGCCGCATTTGAATTTTGTATGGATAGAGGTGTAAATTCTGGCGCATGAGACGATACGTGGACGTTGGCGTCATTTGGACCGCAGCTGCAACACGGCGAACGGAAACCCGAGGCCGCTGTTGGATCACCTGCTGCACTAGCTGCGCGTTGCCCTCTGTGGTTGCCGTATGCGGTCACCCTACCTTTCCAGCACGTTCATCCGCCACGTTCCCAGTCCGTTGAAATTTTTCAAACAGATCCTTTATTGTATCGCTTTTCGGTCCTTTGGGGGGACTGATGACCTTAGCTGTTTGGTCCCCCTTAAACATCCCAACAACCACCACCACCGGTCCTTTGGTTACATTAAACCTCCGTTGAAAAATTCGTCTTGTTGCAACAACACTGTGTTCTACGCGGTGGAATTCCAACACCAGAAAGATCCTCTGTTCTAAGGAATAAACCATCTTGTCCACAACACACTTGCACATGGTGAACAGCACACGCTTACAGCAGAAAGACGACATAGAGAATGGCGCACCCACAGACTGCGTTGTCTTCTATATCTTACACATCACTTGCAGCGCCATCTGTTGTTGAAAATTGTAACTACTGTAATTTCGAAAGTTTGTCCGCCTGAAAATGTACTGTTGTCCCAAGCATATTGCAACAAACGGTGTATTTCTATCGCTGCTCGTTTAGTTTTTATTGCCGTTTCAAATATACCGGTCATTTTTGAAACACCCTGTAACTACAGTCTGGTTTCTGTAAAAGTTGTATTTAGCTTTTAGCTCTCTCTATTTTACCCTGCTAAATTTAGTTTTTCAGATATTCCAGTCAACATTGTCAAAATCTTTCTTTAGATCAACAATTTTCAGTCTATCTTACCGCTATAACTTTGCTATTTCCCTGTTGCCACTGTTTCGGGTGGCAAGAAGGGCGCAACTACAGCACTGCTAAGCCTACGTAAGTACGCTTCAGAAACATTTTAGCAAGCAATGCTACCTCCATCGCTTGCTTGGTTGAACAGCGGGCTTGTGGCTTCTCGGTTAACAGCTGCGCCCTTTCTGCTGAAAGATGTGTAGAGTAAACTGGGGTCTTTCCAGTAAGAGGAGAGCACTGCACAGTAGTATTTCTATCCGCTGGTGAGACAGCAGCCTGATTCACACTGACACCAAATCTTTAGGGCTGCCGAGTGGACGAAACCAGCTGCTAATGATGATGTTGGACACCAGTACTATCATATTTGTTTCCCACTTCATTCTGTTTTTCCGTGCAAATACTAACCAGCCGCGATAATCTCGAATATTTTGAAAGTAATTAACTGTTTGGGCTATTAAAGTATAAGGTGATTGTAATTAAACTTTCGCTGCTTGAGAGGGTCTCCATGAAACACGAATGATAGTGATAATGGTGATGAGGTCCCATACTCCGAGGAGACCTGCACCGCCGTACTAGGCAAGGTGCTAGCGGAGGTGGTTTGCCATTGCCTTCCTCCGACCGTAATAGAGATGAATGATGATGATGTTGAGGGCGACACAACAACACCCAGTCATCTCGAGGCAGGAAAAATCCCTGACCCCGCCGGGAATCGAATGATAGTGTGTCATTGAAAGTTTGTGGGAACATTTGTAAGGTCATGCAGAAGACAAATAACAAACCACTGAAAGTATCACTTTTTAACTCCAACATGAGATGGTAACATCTTTAATCACGTACATCTACATTTTCCAGGTTACAAAAGTACGTCAGTGTGACGCCCACCTCCATACATGACAATCTGGAACCGCACTGGAGATACTATTTCACAATTGTTCACAGCACTTTTCGAATGGTGGACCATTCAGCTGTCTTGACACAGCTCGTGTAGTGCTTAAAGATCGCACATTGCATCCAGCATTCTCAACCGTGGCAGCTGTAACTTCTTCGACTACCTGTGGCGCTGTTGGCCGTCGGCCTTTCCGTGGAGGAATTTCCAAATCGCTAGTTAATTCGAACTTCCGAATCGTGATCAACACTGGTGCGGATAAAGGATTTTTTTTCCTTTATTGTGTTTTCCCTTGATGCAAAGGTGGGCCTGCAGCACCCTACAGATGCCGCTCTTCGGCCAACAGAAAAAAACATATAGAAAACATGAAGACATAGAAACAGAAATACATGAATGTTAAAAACAGAAGACACACACAAGAATAGTGATGAAGGCGTTCGTCGGAAGGCACTGGTTTCAGAAACAAGATCCACAGCGCGCACAAACGAAGATAATCAGTTTTACACTCGATTGAAGCAGCACACTGAAGATAACGCTGACGCACAGAAACGAAGAAAACACCGTTGCACTAAACATTGGTGACGATCTTTGGCACAGAAAACACTGAACGCACTTGATGAAATGGGAGGGGGGTGTAGGGGTAGGCAAAGGGGGGGGGGGGGCGTTGAGGGGTGTGAAGAATCCAGTGGGAGAAAAAAAGGGAGAGGGGAGGTGTGAGGGTAGGGTGAGATCTGGAAGCCTGAGGAGGGGGGGGGGGGAGTGGGAAAAATGGGAAAGGGGAGGGGGCAGATGAAGGACCTCTCTGTATTGGTTTAAGGCAACGATCTCGCGAAAAGCAGGAGCACTATTGCTGTTGCTTTGATAGAGCAGTTTTATGACTAAAGCCTTGCTCACCTTGCCCAGGCCCATGCTGACTGTCTGCAAATGTAATGCACACTAATATTTTTGTTTCGACCCTACATCGCCTAGAGAGCCTATACAAGCTCTCTAACATCGACGTACCAGTAGCGGCACCTAACAGCAAGTCTTTACACGAACTCCACTAACAACGCAAATGCTGTAGTGCAGAGACTGAACATGATTACTACAAAGTTGGATGCCAATACGGTAAATACTTTTCCATCTACACTTGCTCAAGTAGAGGAAGTTTTATTATAACTGCACTGTATATAGCCAGAAATTGATGCAAATACTTGCCAAGCATTCTGGTTGGACTAATGTAATTGACCATGAACGGCAACTGTCCAGGGTCCTAAATACACTACTGACCATTAAAATTGCTACATCAAGAAGAAATGCAGATGATAAATGGGCATTCATTGGACAAATATATTATACTAGAACTGACTTGTGACTACATTTTCACCCAATTTGGGTGCATAGATCCTGAGAAATCAGTACCCAGAACAACCACCTCTGGCCGTAATAACGACCTTGATACACCTGGGCATTGAGTCAAACAGAGCTTGGATGGCGTATACAGGTACAGCTGCCCATACAGCTTCAACACAATACCACAGTTCATCAAGAGTAGTGACTGGCGTACTGTGACGAGCTAGTTGCTCGGCCACCATTGACCAGACGTTTTCAATTGATGAGAGGTCTGGGGAATGTGTTGGCCAGGGTAGCAGTCGAACATTTCCTGTATCCAGAAAGGTCCGTACAGGACCTGCAACATGCAGTAGTGCAGTATCTGCTAAAATGTAGGGTTTCACAGGGATCGAATGAAGGGTAGCGCCACGGGTCGTAACACATCTGAAATGTGCCGTCAATGCAAAAAAGAGGTTACCAAGCCGTGTAACCAATGGCACCCTATACCATCACGCTGGATTATACGACAGTATGGCGGTGACGAATACACACTTCCAATGTGCATTTGCCGCGATGTCGCCAAACATGGATGCGACCATCATGATACTATAAACAGAATCTGGATTCATCCGAAAAAATGACGTTTTGCCATTTGTGCACCCAGGTTCCTTGTTGAGTACACCATCGCAGGCGCCCTGTCTGTGATGCAGCATCAAGGGTAACCGCAGCCATGGTCTCCGAGCTGATAGTCCATGCTGCTGCAAACGTCTTCGAATTGTTCGTGCAGATGCTTGTTGTCTTGCAAACGTCCCCATCTGTTGACTCAGGGGTCGCGACATGGCTGCTCGATCCGTTACAGCCATGCGGGTAAGATGCCTGTCATCTCGACTGCTAGTGACACGAGGCCGTTGGGATCCAGCACGGCGTTCCGTATTACCTTCCTGAACCCACCGATTCCATATTCTGCGAACAGTCGTTGGATCTCGACAAACGCGAGCAGCAATGTCGCGATACGATGAACCGCAATCGCGATAGGCTAGAATTCGACCTTTATCAAAGTCGGAAACGTGATGGTACGCATTTCTCCTTCTTACACGAGGCGTCACAACAACGTTTCACCAGGCAACTGCTGTTTGTATATGAGAAATCGGTTGGAAACTTTCCTCAACTCAGCACGTTTTGAAGGAGTAGCCACCGGCGCCAACCTTGTGTGAATACTCTGAAAAACTAATCATTTGCAAATCACAACATCTTCTTCCTGTCGATTAAATTTCGCGTCTGTAGCACGTCATCTTTGTGGTGTAGCAATTTTAATGGCCAGTTGTGTATGTTGCAAGTGTCAGCTGTGGTCTGAACGATGTTCTTAGTGCATTACGTCCGAACTCAGTGAGTTCGGACGTGGGCAGAGTGTTGGTGTTGTTGTGATAGGTGGTTCCATAGCCAAGGGAGCGGAAGTGTTTGGTATTTCAAGAGATACCATATCGAAGATTTGTACTGCATACAGGTAAAGCGAGAAAATAACATCCACGTGTGTTGAATGGTCGTCATGGACGTCCATTGAAGAGGAATATGATGAAATATGAGGGGACGAGAGCTGCAAAATCACTGCTGAACTGAATGTCGCACTCGTGAACCCTGTTGGCACCAAAAAAAAAGACGAAAGAACCTCCGGATGCAGGGAATTTCAGGACGAGGTGGGATTCTAAAATCACTCACCAGTGATACAAAAGCCCGTAACAGGGAAACGTAGTGCCGAACCCATAAAACCTGGGCTATGGAGCAATGGAAGAAACTCATTTGGCCGGATGAATCTTGGTGTACGTTATACCCAACTTCTGGCCGAATTTACGTCCCAAGTGCGACATGTAATGGGGACTCGGTGGTCATTTGGGCAGCCATATAACGGTATTCCATGGTTCCAATGGGCATTATGCCTCAAGGTCGCATTACTGTCAAGGATTATGTGACTATTTTCGCTGATCCCCAATAATGATACTGTGTTCCAAGATGACAGGACCCTCGTTGACACAGCTTGCATCGTCCAGAGACTGGTTTTGTGAGCAAAAGTATGGGTTGTCGCATCTTCCCTGGCCGCCACAGTCACTAGATCTCAATATTATTCAGCATTTGTGATCTGCGTTGGAGAGAAGGAAATGCGATTGCTCTCTACCACCACCACTTAAAATAACTTTTGGAGAAAGAATGGTATATGATTCCCTCGAAATCTATTCAAGACCTGTATTTATCCATTTCGAGACGACTGGAAGCTGTTTTGAATGTCAGTGGTTTCCCTACACCGTATTAGACATGGTAATGTATTGTAGTTGTGCTGTTTCCATGTTTTTGTCCACCCCTGAACGAAGGTGTGCTTATAAATCTTTGGCTTTTCGTATTAAATTGGCATTAAATCTTGTTCTTTGCATCGTATATCACGCTAATTGTGTAGCACTAACATTGATTTTTATTTTTTGTGCAGGTTTTAAGTGAACGTGGCGTAAGACAATGGAGAATTCATAGTGATTAAGTATCTTTTTTTTAAAAAAAACTGGAACACGACCAAACAACTTATCGTGATATCTCTGACACACTTGGTGGTAACTGCGCCTCCTAGTGCATTGGGCTACTGCATTTGGAACAGGACATATCAGCACTGAAGGTAAAGAGCGTCCTGGAGGGCCAACTACAATGACAATTCAGTAAATCAAGGATGATGTTAGATCCATAATCATGGATGATCGGAAGATAACTGCTAGAAAGACAGCAGAGATCCTGAGCATATCCCGAGAATGTGTATGTCACATTATTCTCAAATATCTCAAAGGTGACCAAAAGCGTGAGTGGTTGCTTCACAGTCCATTTTGGTCCAATTTCACCGGAATGCTGTGAGTCTTCTGGATCACCTCGTCACCACGGATCAAACATGGATCCACACTTATGATTCAGAGACCAAAGGACAGTTCAGAGAATGGAGAAACTGTGGTTCTCCACATCCAAAGAAGTTCAAAGCACAAAGATCAGCAGACAAATTGCTTGCATCAGTCTTTTGGAATAAAGATGGAATCCGTATTACTGACTAGTTACAACATGGTAAAACCATCAGGGCAAAGGACTATGTTAAACTTCTCGACTAACTGAAGCGACAACAGGTCTCGAAACGTCGAGGAAAACGGCGAAAAGGAATCTTATTTCTGAAAGATAATGCCCTTTTTGCAAGGCGATCATGACGCAACAAAACCTGAAAGATCTTCACTCTGAAATCCTGAAACATCCACCATATTCATCTGAATTATTCGCCTCAGCGCTATTGTCTGTTCCTAGACCTCAAGAAACATCTCAAGGAAAGATGATTTCTGAACTGTGAGGAAGCCAGAAAAGCTGCGGATGAGTGGTTGTTTATTATTTATTTATTTTTTAGATGGGTTAAAAAAGCTGGAGCAAGGATACCGTAATGTGTTGAGCATAGGTAGAAATATATTACGTAAATAAGTTATTTTCTTACCATAACACCATTTTTTTGTTTATGAAGTTTGTGAGGGGCACTGCGCTGTAGGGAGCTGTAGTTAGGCAGCTGAAGGCTGCGTACAAACACGTATCTTGCGAACGATCGTATTCAAACGTTATATCGTTATATCAATACGGCCATAAATCGACACATTGACGTATCAAGCCAATAATGTCTCACCAGAGTCCTAAAATGATTTAAGTCGCAAAACAATTGATCATGTGCTGCGAGAGAAGGATAAACCACAAATAGCCATGCGAGTAGTTCTCTTGCTCAGGGAAAACGAATCTTACGAACAAACTTGAATATGTATACAGATGGTTCATCAATCCCGGCATTGTGAATCTCGATAGTTCCTGTCCATTATCAATTTCGATACTGGCAAGATAATGGACCCGAAAATTTCGAGACTTTCGGGTATGTTTTACTTTTAAATTTTAAGTTTAAATTTTTTTACATAATTTGGCATTCACTGTTGTAATTTTCTAATTATTTTATCAATTTTGGTGTTAAGTTAACGTGCTATCTAATTAAAAATGGCAGATGCGTTGACTTCGTTTGCTCTCGTCCCTGTTGCGACTACTGATAAGATATAACGCAAGCCTACAGAGAATAAAAGAGTACACCCGGCTATAGGGCTGCTGTTGCTACGCAGGTGTCGAATTGCTCTATGGAGTGCTTCAACGGATATTTTACGGGACCTCGAAACCTCATCCCAAACAATGAAAGTGCAACATAGCATCAGTTACCAGTATCACCATCCTTTGAAACTTGACAGATGCAGTACGTATCTTAGTGGTCGACTGTAAGGAGATGTTTGTATGTCGAACTCGCTGAGAAACCCGGAGTTGCCGAGGTATTTATTTATAGCTGTGCTCGAGCCTTCATACGCATGGAATAGACTTTTAACTTTTAAAGCTTTTTTTGCGTATAACATTTGAAGTAGTGTGGCTCAGGATATGACTTGACTAACATGGGAGAGAGCCACGTAGAGTTGAGCAAGCGAAAAGCAACTGACACTTAGGTCAATGCTCTCAGTATGCAGCGTCTAGCCTAGTGCTTTGTTTATGGTCACTGGATAACATTCGCTCACCAGAAATTGTACATGTTGAAAGTGAAATGATAAATCTTTAGGGTTTAGCGGGATTCAGGATATAAAAACTCTCTTGTCTACACCACCTCCTGTCATAATATCCACTTCTGCGATGTTACGATGGAGGGAAGTACCTAACTTTAAACCTGTGCGAGTGAATGGCTCTGAGATGCGAGATAATGCGTGAAGCTCTCGATCAGGGTTACGTCGTGCCTCGCATTTCGAAGGAGTTTCCTCAGAGAGAGTTACAGCCCGGTTTTGTCGATCCGCGACAAGTCTCGCCTCACGAACCTCTTTTCGTTGGATTCTTGAGATTGCATCGTCTTCAACTTTTTAGCCTTTCTGCTGTATTCAGAAAGACACAACCGTTTCCTAGGCATTTTTATTCGTAAAAAAAAAAAAAAAAACGAAAACAAAATGTAATGAGTAGACACCTAAATCACTTATCGAACTTAGTACATTCGTTCTTTCTATCAAACAATATAAATAAAACCTATCGAAGGAAGCAAATCAACGCCGTTAAGTTTTTAATAGACAAACTGAAATAATTAAATCCATACATCTCAGCCAACTTCATCCGCTGTTACTTTGTATTCATAAATGATCAGATTGCGGCGCTCAGTTTGATATAAACATTAGAAACTACATGTGTCACTGAGATAAAAGATACCTAACAGCGCCATCTATAGATTCTTTTGTGAACTACGAAACTACAGCGCCATCTATTGGTTCTTTGGTGTATTACACTGTGACGATTTAATATCCGAACTATTAAGCTGAGCAGACGATTTTACAAAAAAAAATTAAATTACGTTATCTTTTTTTTTTCGTGATCTGAGTTTGATGAAATAAGGCCTATATGCTGCTCGAAGCTTCGCTCAAGTTACGTGTGAAAAACTCATGAAAATTCGTCTGTTAGATTCAGAGATTAGCGTTTTACAGTTTTGTTAATAGTACAGTTACAGATCAGCAGGCAATCATTATAGTATGTACTACCCCCTCCTTCTGGCCTGATTTTCTTTATCTCACAATATATGACTGCCCTATCCAACTTAACACCACCTTGAAATACCTTGGCCACACTCTTTACCGTCACCTCACCCGGTCTTCCCTTCCCCTTATCATCTAACGCAAAGCACACGATAGACTCTGCCTCTTGAAACTCTTGTCTGGCCAGACATCGGGATTGCATCCTTTCATCAACCTTCATACCCACAAATTCTTGATCCACCCCATCCTTTGTTATGCCAGTGTTCCCTGGATCTCTACCCCTCCTAAATTCTATAACGCCCTCCAAATTCTTGAACGCCATGCGCTCCATCTCGTTTCCTGTATCTGTCTCCCGTCCCCCACTAGGATACATTATGAGTACATCCCCTTCCCACATCTCCACCTCTTTCTTGAGCACATCTGTATCCTCTACACTAATCGCCGCCTTCACCCCCCTCACCTGTGGTGTCTCCTTTCCTCCCCATTCCCCGCCTGCTGCCGCACCTTTACTGATGTGTCCCTATCTCCATCTCCACACCCTCCACCTACTCTTCCAAAAGGAACTCCCAACGTCCCCCCGTCCCAGATGATATGATTCGCCATGATATTTATTCTTCCTTTCAAATCTGACTCTCCTCTTCCCCTCCCCTTCTCCCTTGGGCTCGCTCTCCTTCCCCTCCCCCCTCTGGTTTTTCCTCCTTGGTCCCCCGTCTCCTTTTCCAGTCCCTGTTGTCTTAACCCTAGGATGCCCAAGCCTTTTCTTCTAACTTGGATGCTTAAGGAGGGGGGGGGGGGCGGGAGGTTTCGGCGAGCCCACAGGTATTACATAAGTTTACTGATGAAATATTACAACTTTCAGAATGGTTTATGTATTTTAACTAAGGCATCGGTTTATAAATGTTATTAATTGTTAAAAATATTGGATTGAGTGAATAAAAAATTGACATATTACAATACAAAATACAGATGTTTTAATATACAATAGACTACTTCAAGGCAAGAGACACACTTCAAAAATTTTTCTGAATGTGTGTTACACACATGTTTATGACACTGTCCACACTGTTTTGGTTTACTTAGATTGTTGTACTTCTGCTTCTTTGTTTTAGCTTTTCTTACACAAACATGGCACCGACCTTTCCCTGCAGGAGGCTGACGTGCTTCTGTTGTCACTTCTTTGATTTTCTTTTGTAGAATAGTCTCCATTGATTGAACAATTTGGTTAGATACCCTCTTGCATTGGCACTTCTTTCTTCTACCTGCAATTTCACTAGTTCCATCCCAGCTTGCAGAAGATAAAGTTTCCGTTTATTCTGTTTCTTTTCATTCCATCTTGGATGTTGTTAGATGAATATGGTGGTTGCATTGCTACCACAAATGTCGACGAGACAGTAAAATGCAGATAGAGGCCATCTCTTTGTTCCCCTCTTGTAGGTGTACATGCACGCCATTTGATCAATGGTATCATTTCCACCTTTAGTGGAATTATAATATGCATTTATCTCGGTTTTATTCTTCTCTCCTCCAACAGTGCCTTTATCTTGGTGCATTGTTGACAACATCAGTAAGTTCTTACTTGGTTTCGTTTTTGCTGTATAGGACAGCAAAGGTACTGGAGGCCTAAGTGTTGGGAACGCCACTAACTCACTGCAAGTTTACAAGATAAATAACAGCTGACTGACATCAACAATCACTTCCTGTGAAAGTAAACAGATTGTTGTGAATATCAAGAATACCAACCAACATGAAACTATTTTGCATTGTTGTGGAGAAGAGAAATACGAAATCCTACTAAGGGAAATTTTCTATAGCACAGAAGCCTAAGGGGGGGGGGGGGAGGGCTTGTTGGACCCATAATAAGTTTATTTATATTTTCTTTCAAAGCAGGAATTTTCTATAAAATATATTGACACTAACATTTCATAAAATAGCCAACAAACAATAACTCAAAGGGAATATGTAGTATGAAAGTTACTTGGGCAAAAGTAGGGGACATAAAAGAATTGTGGGTTCAACGAACCCCCCCCCCCCCCCTTAGGTGTCCTAAGGTTGAGAGATGTCCTGTCATACTGTCCCATCACATGTCAGTGTTTTCCACATATTCCTTTCCTGGACGATTCTGCAGAGAAACTCCTAATTCCTTACTTTTTCCTTACATTATCAGACGACCTAATTTTAAAAATTCTTCTGTAGCACCACATCTAAAACGCTTCGTTTCTCTTCTGTTCTGGTTTTGTCACAGTCCATGTTTCACCACCAAACAATGCTGTGCTCCAAACATACACTCTCAGAAATTTTTTCCTCAAATTAAGGCGTATATTTGATACTAGTAGACTTCTCTTGGCCAGAAACGCCCTTTTATCCTGTGACAGCCTGCTTCTTGTGCCCTCCTTGCTTCATCATCGTGGGATATTTTGCTGCCTAGGTAGCAGAATTCCCTAGCTTCGTCTGTTTCGTGATCCCCAATTCTGATGTTAAGTTTCTCGCTGTTTTGATTTCTGCAACTCCACATTACTTTCGCCTTTCTTTAGTTTACGCTCAATTCATATTCTGTACTCATTAGAGTGTTCATTCCACTCAAAATATCCTGTAATTCTTCTTCACTTTCACTGAGGATAGCAATTTCATCAGCGAATCTTATTATTGACGTACCTTCACTCCAAATTTTAATCCCAGTTTTGAATCTTTCATTTCCATCATTGCTTCTTCGCTGTTTAGATTGAACAGTATGGGTGAAAGACTAGATGCCCATATTACACCCATTTTAATCAGAGCATTTTGTCCTTTGTGTTCCACTCTTATAGTTCCATTTGGGTTCTCACACATATTGTGTTTTACCTGTATTTCCCTATAGTTAAACCCTTTTTTTGTTATAATTTTGAGTAGCCGGCAGCATTTTACATGGTCAAACGCTTTTTCCAGGTTGACAGATCCTATGAGCGTGTCTTGATTTTTCTTTAATCTTACTTACACTACCGACCGCAAATTGAGAATTGCCTCTCACGTGCCTTTACCTTTCCTGAAACAAACTGACCGTCATATAACTTTTCGTATCCTTCCTGGAAGGCGACGCGTGGGTCTGCTCCTGTAATTTAGAGGGTAGGCCGAATGTAGGAAGTGAGTAGGAGCAGGTAAGGTAGAACTCTCAGTACTGCAGTAAAGTGAAAGTGGTTTTACTATATATCAACAGAATAAGAAACGTCAATACATAACTTTTTACTGAGGAGCACATAGGTGCGAAGCCGGATGGATCAAAGCTAACATTAAGTTACACAGGTAAAATTCGTAGTGGCTCGCCCACTATGGAAATGAAACGCTGTTGGTTGGTCGTCTGCCCGTGATCAGATGAGGCGAATCTGGAGCGGCGCTCGTAGAGCTGCACAGCGCTGGCTAGAGGGCGCTGTCGCCGGCGAAGCTCTTCCGCTCTCGTAGTGCCAACCTAAGAACGGGCACCAACGCTGTGGCATCGTAGCTACCGATACCACATAACTGATCCTCCATTTTCTGTTTAGAGTCTTCTGTATATTATTCCTCTGGGCAGCTTGGATGCATTAGCTGTCAAAATGATTGTCCGATAATTCTGGCACTTGTCGGCTGCTCGAATCTTCAGTATTGCGTGAATGATATTTTGCCGAAAGTGAATCTGCACGCCAACGTGAATAGCCGTTAGGTTGCCACTTTCCCAATGATTTTAGAAATTCCGATAGAAAGTTATCTACTCCTTCTTCCTTATATGGTCTTAAGTCGTACAAAGCTCTTTTAAATTCCGATTCTAGTACTGGATCCTGTGTCTCTTACCTATCGGCTCCTGTTTCTTCGTCTGTTACATCATCAGATAAGTCCTCTCCCTCAGAGAACTCTTCATCGTACTCTTTCCACGTATTCGCTCACTCCTGTGAGTTCAACAGCGGCACTCCCATTCAAATATTAATGTTAGCGCCCATGCTGTTAATTTCACCGAAGGTGATCAGACCGAAAATCTTGCGGCGAGGGGGAGAGGGGGAGGAAAAGAGTGTGGCACGGCCGGTGGCTGTGGCGTCTGTTTCTTTCCAGCCAGCTTGTTGACAGGCCGCTTTTTTTGAAAATAAAGTGTGTTTCCACTACCATTTCCTATCCTACACCTTGGCACTGTAATACAGTACCTGCACGGCACTGAGCCAATCGGTGCTTCGCAGAGGAGGTACCTCGCTCACGGCCCCGTCGGCGGTGGCAGCGCTGGCGACCAGTGCGATTTGCGGTCAGAGCAAAGATTGCTGTGTCTGGGCAGAGAGGCGGCTGCCTGTAGATCGTAACGGTAATGGTTCGGTAACTAGTTTCAATTTATCGGTGTATTTTGTTGGAATAATGTGCTGCACCAATGGTTAAACGTTCTTTCTTAGAATGAAGGTGTGCGTATGTGGACAAATTACAGCAAACACATCCCACGCCCGGGTTCGATTCCCGGCGGGGTCAGGGATTTTCTCTGCCTCGTGATGGCTGGGTGTTGTGTGATGTCCTTAGGTTAGTTAGGTTTAAGTAGTTCTAAGTTCTAGGGGACTGATGACCATAGATGTCAAGTCCCATAGTGCTCAGAGCCATTTGAACCATTGAACAGCAAACACAAACAAGGGGAGTGGTGGCTGGAAAATGTCGTGGAATCAATTTATTATAGTATTTCAGAACTCCAAAGTGGCTTAACTCAGTAATATTTACCACCATTTTTTAAGCAGGATAGCTCAGCTGCTGATTTTTCATTTGACAGCGGGATATAGGCCTCGACGAACAAGGAGGAGGGGAGAGACTGAGGAAAATTATGATAGATACGGTCGTATGATTATCGATTCGTACTTCTGCGATGCATACACTGAAGCGCCAAAGAAACTCGTATAGACATGGCTATTCAAAATGCTTCAAATGGCTCTGAGCACTATGGGACTTAACTTCTGAGGTCATCAGTCCCCTAGAACTTACAACTACTTAAACCTAACTAACCTAAGGACATCACGCACATCCATGCCCGAGGCAGGATTCGAACCTGCGACCGTAGCGGTCGCGCGGTTCCAGACTGTAGCGCCTAGAACCGCTCGGCCACATGCGTATTCAAATATAGTGGTATGTAAACAGGCAGAATACGGCACTGCCATCGAGAACGCGTATGAAAGACAAGTGTCTGGCGTAGTTGTTAGATCGGTTGCCGCTGCTGTAGTTGCAGCTTATCAAGATTTAAGTGAGTTTGAACGTGGTATTACAGTCGGCGCACGAACGGTGGGACACAGCGTCTCCGAGGTAGTGATGAAGAGGTGATTTTCCCCTACAACCATTTCACGAGTGTATCGTGAATAGGAGGAATCCGGCAAAACATCAAATATCCAACGTTGCTGCGGATGGAAAATTATCCTGCAAGAACGAGATCAGCGGCGACTGAAGAGAATCGTTGAACGTGACAGAAGTGCAATCCTGCCGCAAATTACTCTAGATTTCAATGTTGGGCCCTCAACAAGTGTCAGCGTGCGAACCATTCAGCGAAACACCATCGTTACGGGCTTTCGAATGCGAAGGTCCACTCCTGAGTATCCTTTATGACTGCACGACACAAAGCTTCATGCCTCACCTGGGCCCGTCAAGGGCCCGTCAATACCGACATTGCACTGTTGGTGACTGAAAACATGTTGCCTTGTTGGACGAGATGTATCTAGCGGATGGACGTGAACGGGATTTCATGAATCCATGGACCCTGCATGTCATCAGGGACTGTTGAAGCTGGCGGAGGGGCTGTAATGGTGTGGGGCGCGTGAAGTTGGAGTGATATGGGACCACTGATACTTCTAGATACGACTCTAACAGGTCACACGTATGTAAGCATCCTGTCTGATCAACTGCATCCATTCATGTCCTGTGTGCATTCCGACGTACTTGGGCAATTCCAGCAGGACAATGCGACACCCCACATGTTCAGAATAGCTACAGAGTGGCTGCAGGAACACTCGTCTGAGTTTAAACACTTCCGCTGGCCACCAAACTCCCCAGACATGAACATTATTGAACATATCTGGGGTGCCTTGCAGCGTGCTGTTCAAAACATATTCTCAAGGATTTATGGACAGCTCTGCACGATTCATGGTGTCATTTCCCTCCAGTTCCACTTCAGATATTAGTCGAGTCCAGGCCATGTCGTGTTGCGGCACTTCTGCGTGCTCGCGGAAGTGCTCCACAATATTAGGTAGGAATACAAGGTTCTTTGGCTCTTTAGTGTATATCTTTTCTGCGATGTACTTAATGTACCCGCTGGATTGAAAATTACTGTACAACTATAATAACAACTACTTCTCCCAGCTTTTGACAGACGTCCTTTATGATGCTACGTCAATGTATTCTGAGGTAGGTATTTAGTGTTGTGTGCAGACGAATGCAACTAATTTACTCACTGACATTGTAAGAGTTTTTGCAGTCACAGCGATCATAGAGGGATTTATACACGCAAAAATAATTCAAGAAGAAACAATCCCTACTTTATCAGATTCAAGTTCATCATTAACGGTCTTAAAATGCTATGATGCCAACAGCACAAGGATTATTCACTATACCACATTATACAAGCAATTTATGAACTTTCTCGCCTGAATAAGACTGCCATTAAGTTCTCAGTTAAGGCGCACAGCGGAATAAAGGGAAATGAAGAAGTAAATATTTTGGCCAAGGAAGCTTTATAGATTGGCTTTGTGAAATACGATACGGTGTCACCAGATGATCTCCTATATACCTCAACCGTTTCGTGGTTGATGGAATATATACGCAGCTTTGAGCATTGAGACGTCTCTATATCTTATCTGTCTCGTGCTAGGATGTAGCAAGATGCTATCGCTACTTGTAAGAAAATACTACGGACCACTGGTGGATATACAGAAAGCTGTGAGGGATTTAATGAGGTGGCGTGGGTCTGTTTCGCGAAAATCACATAAAATCGCCACTCTTCCATTCCAAGAATGTCTGAAGTAACTAATTGTGTTTTCTTATACATCACAGACATTGTTTTGAGGAATTACTACACACTTCAGTAATTCTACTGGTTTGTGCATAATTTATCTGTACCTGGACATACATGCACCAGAAAACATAGAATTTAGAAAATATTAGTATGTGGCATGTCAAAGGCATCTTTTAGTGTTATGCTGAGAACTTGCGTGTGATATTTCATTTTTTTTATTATTCTAAAATTGAATATATAACTCTGAAAATCCTAGAATCCCACCAAAATAGGGATATAGCTAGGTTCGTGTCCCAATTCACCGATTTTCTAAATCGGTCAGCGTAAAACATTTTGATAGTGAAAAGTTTTGTTTATGAGAAAGGAAGACGGGTTCTAACCTTTGATTTTTCAAATATATACTAAATAAATTTTAACCATGGAAGGGTTAAGGGGAAGTTCTGGTCAAGCGCGACGAAAAAATGAATTTTTTGTGTTCCTGTAAAGGAATTTTTTGAAAGTGTAAGTTTTAGAAGTTATAGCGCGTTGAATGGAACCATGCACCGACAAACTATAGGTACGTGTAACCGCTCGATGTATTGGTTAAAGAAAAGATTGACCGGTATACACATTCCTATCCAATGAAGATTTGCTTAAAAGACGAACTGGTGCCAATATGCAAAATGACAACGAGAGTTTCAACACGGGCATTTGGAAATATGATACCTAAAGATCTTCATTGTTGGGAAAAAAACTGTTGGAATAGCAGCATATACAGCTGCATTTATATTCAGCGTAACTTATTCATCTTTTCTGTTGAACATGAGCGTGTTAGCTTTCGTCACAGGGACGAACAGCAAAAACTTCCCTGAGTTATCTTACAGGAAACGAGTGGGCGCCGCGGAGCGAGGAATGTCTCACACTCACTTTCTTAAACGCGCACGGATAGGAGAAATGCAGCAGCAGATTCAGAACCAGAGCATGTTTCAGCAAGAGGAAGGATGCTTCTGTAGCCTTGGGATCGCAGATTAACCGTAAGTTTTGAAACAACGGCTTTTTTTTTACCCCAGACTTCAAACACGTTTTTCTCGAAACAATAATCTCCAAAGCGCGAAACGCTCTAGAGCTTTGACAGTTTCACCGATTCATTTGATGTTTTAAAATGAAAGATAATTAAATTTAGGAGGCCTTAGCTAGAACATGTTTCTTTTTTACTTAGACAAAAAAACATGCCAAGAAACCGACAAGTTTTTCAAATAACTGCGATTTTTTCGAGGTTTTTTTCAAGACCCGTCTTCAAGCCCCAAAATTTATTTTAATTTGAGAATTTTCAGTTTTTATGGGTTTCGGAAATAGCCACGAGTCTATACAACGCTTCACGCAAACCATGATACGGCGCGATGAGCATAGTTTGGCAAGGGCTGAAAGCGCCATGTTTTATTTGTTACAGGATAAGAAAATGTGTTTCGTACATGAATGTGCATTTAAGAAAGTGGCAAAACACCTCCTTTAATAAAAAGAAACCTCGTATGAAAAAATTCCGAGCGGTTCTAGGCGTTATAGTTTCGAATCCTGCCTCAGGCATGGATGTGCGTGATGTCCTTAGGTTACTTAGGTTTAAGTAGTTCTCAGTTCTAGGGGACTGATGACCTCAGAAGTTAAGTCCCATAGTGCTCAGAGCCATTTGAACCATTTTTCTGAAAAAAATCGAAACTTCATCCATTTTTCCTGCCTCCCGACCAGAACCTACCCTCACAAATTTTAAGAGAGAAACTATGCCTCAGTGATGCCCAATCTCCCATCACGTCCTTGGTACCAAACTTGCAGATACAGCAGAAACTTCTTAGAGGCAAGGGTAGGACTTCGATTTGATCATGGGGGATTCCGGCAACGTCTCTATACATGAATCACAGTTTCATTGTGTAAAAGCAGCAGTGAAGTAGCTCTATATACATTCACATCTACATCAACATGGATACTCTTCAAATCACACTTAAGGGCCTGATAGAAGGTTCATTGAACTACCTTCATAATAAGTTTGGAAGGTAGGAGACGAGATACTGGCAGAAGTAAAGCTGTGAGTACCGGGCGTGAGTCGTGCTTCGGTAGCTCAGATGGTAGAGCACTTGCCCGCGAAAGGCAAAGGTCCCGAGTTCGAGTCCTGGTCGGGCACACAGTTTTAATCTGCCAGGAAGTTTCATATCAGCGCACACTCCGCTGCAGAGTGAAAATCTCATTCTGGAAACATACCCCAGGCTGTGGCTAAGCCATGTCTCCGCTATATCCTTTCTTTCAGGAGTGCTAGTTCTGCAAGTTTCGCAGAAGAGCTTCTGTTACGTTTGGAAGGTAGGAGACGAGATACTGGCAGAAGTAAAGCTGTTAGTACCGGGCGTGAGTCGTGCTTCGGTAGCTCAGATGGTAGAGCACATGCCCGCGAAAGGCAAAGGTCCCGAGTTCGAGTCTCGGTCGGGCACACAGTTTTAATCTGCCAGGAAGTTTCATATCAGCGCACACTCCGCTGCAGAGTGAAAATCTGATTCTGGATACCTTCATAATAATTCTTACTATTCCATTTGTTCGCTCCGATAGCTGAGTGGTCAGCGTGGCGCTCTGTCATGCAAAAGGGCCCGGGTTCGATTCCCGGCTGGGTCGGAGATTTTTCTCCGCTCAGCGACTCTGTGTTGTGTTGACCTCATTATCATTTTATCATCATCAGTGGAAGGTAACGGGAAACCACCACTGGAATCACTTCCCTAGACGCTCATGCGGTGGATCTCTCTGACGGCGCTTCCACCATGACAGGACCTGTCGTAAGGCATAACACAAAGGTATTCTACTCGGGCGGGAACAGCGCGCTGAAGAAACGAACACCTGCATCTTTCCGTGCGAGCTTTGATTTTTCTTATTTTATTACTATGGTCGTTTCTCCCGAAGTAGGTCGCCGTCATCAGAATATTTTCGTATTCGGAAGAGAAAGTTGGTGATTGAAATTTCGTATGAAGATTCCGCCGCAACAATAAACGTCCTTGTTTTAATGGTGTCCATCCACAATCCTGTATTACACTCCTGGAAATTGAAATAAGAACACCGTGAATTCATTGTCCCAGGAAGAGGAAACTTTATTGACACATTCCTGGGGTCAGATACATCACATGATCACACTGACAGAACCACAGGCACATAGACACAGGCAACAGAGCATGCATAATGTCGGCACTAGTACAGTGTATATCCACCTTTCGCAGCAATGCAGGCTGCTATTCTCCCATGGAGACGATCGTAGAGATGCTGGATGTAGTCCTGTGGAACGGCTTGCCATGCCATTTCCACCTGGCGCCTCAGTTGGACCAGCGTTCGTGCTGGACGTGCAGACCGCGTGAGACGACGCTTCATCCAGTCCCAAACATGCTCAATGGGGGACAGATCCGGAGATCTTGCTGGCCAGGGTAGTTGACTTACACGTTCTAGAGCACGTTGGGTGGCACGGGATACATGCGGACGTGCATTGTCCTGTTGGAACAGCAATTTCCTTGCCGGTCTAGGAATGGTAGAACGTGGTAGAACGATGGGTTCGATGACGGTTTGGATGTACCGTCCACTATTCGGTGTCCCCTCGACGATCACCAGAGGTGTACGGCCAGTGTAGGAGATCGCTCCTCACACTATGATGCCGGGTGTGGCCCTGTGTGCCTCGGTCGTATGCAGTCCTGATTGTGGCGCTCACCTGCACGGCGCCAAACACGCATACGACCATCATTGGCACCAAGGCAGAAGCGACTCTCATCGCTGAAGACGACACGTCTCCATTCGTCCCTCCATTCACGCCTGTCGCGACACCACTGGAGGCGGGCTGCACGATGTTGGGGCGTGAGCGGAAGACGGCCTAACGGTGTGTGGGAGCGTAGCTCAGCTTCATGGAGATGGTTGCGAAAGGTCCTCGCCGATACCCCAGGAGCAACAGTGTCCCTAATTTGCTGGGAAGTGGCGGTGCGGTCCCCTTCGGCACTGCGTAGGATCCTACGGTCTTGGCGTGCATCCGTGCGTCGCTGCGGTCCGGTCCCAGGTCGACGGGCACGTGCACCTTCCGCCGACCACTGGCGACAACATCGATGTACTGTGGAGACCTCACGCCCCACGTGTTGAGCAATTCGGCGGTACGTCCACCCGGCCTCCCGCATGCCCACTATACGCCCTCGCTCAAAGTCCGTCAACTGCACATACGGTTCACGTCCACGCTGTCGCGGCATGCTACCAGTGTTAAAGACTGCGATGGAGCTCCGTATGCCACGGCAAACTGGCTGACACTGACGGCGGCGGTGCACAAATGCTGCGCAGCTAGCGCCATTCGACGGCCAACAGCGCGGTTCCTGGTGTGTCCGCTGTGCCGTGCGTGTGATCATTGCTTGTACAGCCCTCTCGCAGTGTCCGGAGCAAGTATGGTGGGTCTGGCACACCGGTGTCAATGTGTTCTTTTTTCCATTTCCAGGAGTGTATATCCGTGACACTCTCCTATTCTGCGATAAATTTCTTTATGTACTCCGTTAATCCTATCTGGTAAGGATCCCAGACCGCGCAGCAGTACTCCAAAAGAGGACGGACAAGCGTAGTGTAGGCAGTCTATTTATTAGATTTCTTGCATTTTCTAAGTATTCTGCGAATAAAACGTAGTCTTTGATTTGCCTTCCCTATAACCATAAACGACATCATCTGCAAACAACCTATGACGGGCACTCAGATTGTCTCCTAAATCCTTTATAGAGATAAGAAACAGCAGAGGGTCTGTAATATTACCTTGGAAAACGCCAGAAATACTCGATGACTTTCCCTCAGTTACTACGAACTGTGATCTCTCTGACACGAAATCACGAATCCAGTCACATAACTGAGACGATATTCCGTAAGCATGCAATCTCGCTACAAGGCACTTTCGTGATACAGTGTCAAAAGCCTTTTGGAAATCTAGAAATACGGAATCAATTTGAACATTCTGCTCAATGGCACTCAACACGTCGTGTGTGTATACAGCTAATTGTGTTTCACAGGAACGATGTTTTCTACATTCATTTTGACTTTGTGTTAATAGACCGTTCTCTGGGAGGTAATTCTTAATGTTCGAACACAATGTGTGTTCCAAAATTATGGTGCATATAGACATATGATATGAGCCTATAATTTAGTTGATTACTCCTACTACCTTTCTTGAATACTGTTGTGACCTGTGGAACTTTCCAGCCTTTGGGCACGAATCTTTCGTCGAGCGAGCGGTTCTATATGATTGTTAAGTACTCTGAAAGAAACATAATTGGCATACAGTCTGTACCAGAAGACTTGATTTTATTAACTGATTTAAGTTGCTTCACTATTCCGAGGATATCTACTTCTAATTGCTCATGTTGGCAACCGTTCTTGATTCAAATTTTGCAATATTTACTTCGTCTTCTTTGGTGAAAGAATTTCTGAGAGCTGTGTTTAGTAACTCTGCTTTCGCAGCACTGTTGTTGATAGTATTTCCACTGCTATCGCGCAGAGAAAGCATTGACTGTGTCTTGCCGCTATCTTACTTTACATACGACCAGAATCTAAACAGAAATGACTCTGAGCACTATGGGATTTAACTTCTGAGGTCATAAGTCCCCTAGAACTTAGAACTACTTAAACCTATCTAACCTAAGTACATCACACACATCCATGCCCGAGGCAGCATTCGAACCTGCGGCCGCAGCGGTCGCGCGATTCCAGACTGTAGCGCCTAGAACCGATCGGTCACTGCGGCCGGCGACCAGAATCTCTTTGGATTTTCTGTCAGGTTTCGAGATAAAGTTTCGTTGTGGAAACTTTTATAAGCACCTCGCATTGATGTCTGCGCTAAATTTTGAGCGTCTGTAAAAGATAGCCAGTCTCAGAGATTTCGTTTAAATTTTGCATGCTTTTTTTCGTTGTTTCTGCAACAGTGTTCTGACCCGTTTTGTGTACTAAGGGGGATCAGCTGCGTCGTTTGTTAACTCATTTGGTATAAATCTCTCAATTGCTGTCGGTACTATTTCTTTGAATTCAAGCCACAGATGGTGTACCCTTAACATTGTTAGTTGGGAAGGAGTGGACATTGTCTCTCAGGAAGGCGTCAAGCGCGTTTTGATATGCTTTATCTGAATAACCATTTTTTCGTTTATTTTTGAAGGATTTCGGGGTTACAGTATTCAATCTCGCTACGACAACCCTGTGTTCGCTAATCCCTGTATCCGATTTGATGCTCTTTATTAACTGAGGATTATTTACTGCTATGGGTCAAGTGTGCTTTCACAACTGTTTACTATTCGCATGGGCTAATGAACTAACTGTTCGAAATAATTATCAAAGAATGCGTTAACACCATTTCGGATGATATTTTATGCGTACCTTCGGATTTAAATATGTATTTTCGCCAACTAATCGACGGTAAATTAAAGCTACCACCAGATATGATTGTATGAATCGAGTACGTGTTTGAAATTAAACTCAAGTTTTCTCTGAACCTTTCAGCAATTGCATCATCTGAGTTGAGAGGCCGGTAAAAGGAACCACCTACTATTTCATTCCAGTTGGCAAAACGACCTCTGCCCATACTAATTCACAGGAAGAATCTGTTTCAATTTCTCTACAAGACAAGCTACTTCTAACACCAGCACGCCACCACCAAGTGTGTTCAGCCTTTGCTTTCGGAACACCGTTAGGTTCTTCGCAAAAATTTCGGCTGAGTTATATCAGTGCTTTCCATTAGCGCTTGGAGCTCTGGCACTTTCCCAACACTGCTACGACAATTTACAACTGTTATACCGATCGTTCCTGTATCTTCATTCTTCCTATGTTCGACCTGCACCGTTTGAGACTGAAGCCCTTTTTTACACTACTGGGCATTAAAATTGCTACACGAAAAAGATGACGTACTACAAACGCGAAATTTAATCGGCAGGAAGAAGAAGCTGTGACTTGCAAATGATCAGCTTTTCAGAGCATTCACACAGGGTTGGCGCCGGTGGCCTACAACGTGCTGACATGAGGAAAGTTTCCAACCGATTTCTCATTCACAACAGCAGTTGACCGGCGTTTCCTGGTGAATGTTGCTGTGAAGCCTCGTGTAAGGAGGAGAAATGCGTACCATCACGTTTCCGAATGTAGCCTATCGCGATTGCGGATTATCGTATCGCGACATTGCTGCTCGCGTTGGTCGAGATCCAATGACTGTTAGCAGTATACGCAATCGGTGGGTTCAGGAGAGTAATACGGAACGCCTTATGGTTACACGTCTCTATCACCTCTTGTTCGCATTGACGGCACTCTGAACAGTGGACGTTACATTTCAGATGTGTTACAACCCGTGCTCTACCCTTCATTCGATCCCTGCGAAACCCTACATTTCAGCAGGATAATGCACGACCGCATGTTGCAGGTCCTGTACAGGCGTTTCTGGATACAGAAAATGTTCGACTGCTGCCCTGGCCAGCACAAAAAAATGGCCCCGAGCACTATGGGACTTAACTTCTGAGGTCATCAGTCCCCTAGAACTTAGAACTACTTAAACCTAACTAACCTATGGACACCACAGACATCCATGTTCGAGGCAGGATTCGAACCTGGGACCGTAGCGGTCGCGCGGTGCAGTCTGTAGCCTCTAGAACCGCTCGGCCACTCCGGCCGGCTCCATGGGCTGCACATTCTCCAGATCTGTCACCAATTGAAAACGTCTGGTCAATGGTGGCCGAGTAACTGGCTCATCACAATACGCCAGTCACTGCTCTTGATGAACTGTGGTATCGCGTTGAAGCTGCATGGGCAGCTGTACCTGTAGACCAAGCTCTGTTTGACTCAATGCCCAGGCGTATCAAGGCCGTTGTTACAGTCAGAGGTGGTTGTTCTGGGTACTGATTTCTCAGGATCTATGCACCCAAATTGCGTGATAATGTGATTACATGTCAGTTCTAGTATAATATATTTGTCAAATGAATATCCGTTTATCATCTGCATTTCTTCTTGGTGTAGCAATTTTAATGGCCGGCAGTGTATTTCCCCCGAGATCCTCTAGCCTAAAAAACCGCCCAGTCCACCACACACAGCCCCTGATACCTGAGTAGCCACTTCCTGTGTGTAGTGGACTCCTGCCCTACTCAGCAAAACTCGACAACCCACCACTCTATGGCGCAAGTCGAGGAATCTGCAGCACACTCGGTCGCAGAACCGTCTGAGCCTCCACTCGGCTCTGTACCAAAAGTCCGCAGTCAGTCGTGTCGACTATGCTGCATATGGTTAGCTCTGCTTTCATCTCGCAAGCAAGACCGGTAGTCTTTACCACTTCGGTTAGCCGCTTGAAACCAGAGAGAATCTCATCCAACCCAAAGCGACACACATAATTGCTACTACCGACGTGAGCCACCACCGGCAGTTGGCTGCGCCCTGTGCTCTTCATGGCATCCAGAAAGACTCTTTCTACGTCTGGAATGACTCCACCCAGTATGCACAAGGAATCCACAGTGGCTTTCTTCCCTTCCTTGGCAGCCATGTCCCTAAGGGGCTCTATAATGTGCCTAACATTGGAGCTCCCAACTACCAATAATCCCACCCTCCGTGACTGCCCAGATCTTGTAGGCTGAGAGGTTTGTCAAACTAACCAGGGAGGCCCTATGTGCGGCTCCCTGGGAAGTGTTTCACCGCCAGCCACGCCCTGAGGCGACCTCCCACTCGACCACGTGTGTGGGGTCACCCTTAGAACGAGCAGTAACTTGGCTGGTCACCAGCGCGGCTGAATCAGCGGACTCAGACCTAGTCCTTTGGATCTGCACGGTTGGCCTACAACTGAGACGCCCATCAAGTGCAGCTTCAAGCTGTGTAACTGAAGCCATCGCAGCCTGGAGCTCAGAGTGACGTGTCACCAACCTAGCTCGCATCTGCACACAGCCATCACAGTCCCCATCCATACAAAATACCATTGAAAACTACACTAGACAGCCAAACAAGGACGATCGACACACACTGCAGAACTCTAAATGTAAATACGAAGGAAAATGCTAGAACTGTGGCCAATAAATTAGATTAACATTTTCTTCATCTGCGCCACAAGGTATCAAGGAAACATGATATTAATGCAGCGTTTGATGTCCTCTGGCACTGCAGTACCAGACAGAGGACTTGAAAATGTATAAATCCCTATACAATTTTATAGCAGAAGGACAGATATCAATACAGAAAAAGAGATTTTTTGCATTGTAATACAGTTAATCAATAATGATGATTTGTGTTATCAAGTATACTTTATTTTTCTTGTATCAGGGACTTAGTCTCTAGTTAAATGAATCGAACTGTTAATTTTGTTGTTTAAGGGTTTAACGTTTTACACAATTAATCATTAAAACTAATTCTGAGTCTGGCTCTATGCTGACGTCCAAAAGCCATTAGTTAACCTAAAAAATTTGCATTCATCTGTCTGTGTAGTGCACTGGGTTATATTTTTATCTTTCTGATATAGTCATGCAATAATTGGTTTTCCTAGTACATATTCATCTACTTACCCTGCTACACACCATGAAATACATTCAGGGGGAAGCTTCCATATTTGGGCATCTTCCAGCTCTAGTCGTGCATGGAATGCGTGCAGCAGTTAGTTTGATTTTGTATTCACTGTTCACCCAGAAACGATGCGAGTGGTGAATGTGTCCAGATTCTTCACTTCATTGGTTCTCGATACTTTGTAAATTGGCTTTCATGGGAAAACTGAAGTCTAAAAAAAGGGCCTACAACTTCAAGTTCTTCAACATTTTGGTGATGCGGACCCATGGATCAAACATATGTGACCATTCCTGCCGTCCTTTGAACACATTCAGTTCTCTTTGTTATACATATGTGGTGTTTGTCCAACATATTTGAGGAATATTCTATGATGATCTACAGAAGTGATTTGTCAGCTGTGTCCTTTGTAGACTGAATGCCTTTATCCAGCATCATGCCAAATATCCGAAATCTGACATCTCCCTTTCCTACGATTGAACCTAAATCATCATTCCACTTGATACCCCTATAAATTATTTTACTCAGATATTTGTATGGGTTGATTGACTCCACCTGAGACACAGTAATATTCTAGAAGTAGGGCAACATTTTCCCGCATTTTGTGAAGTGCACAATTTTGCACTTCAAACCATTTAAAACAAGTTGCCAGAGTCTGCACAGCTTTGAAAACGTGTCGCGATCAGATTCGATATTTGTGCAACTTTTCCCACACAGTACTTCACTGTAGGTAACTACATCCTCTGCAAAAAGTCTGAGGTTACTATTAACGTTGACTTGCAGGTCATTAATATACAGTATGTGCAACAAGAGCCCTAACGTCACGTCTTGGGACACGCCTGGAGTTAAATCTACATTCAGTCGATGGTTCTCCACCCAAGATATCATGCTATGTCCTCCTATTAAACAATCATTTTATAAGTATTCGTTAATTTTATTTATTTAGTGAAAATTTTAAGACATATTACATGATTTTTCAAACAGGTCGTTCATCTTACACTTTCCGTTTGTCATCTTTTTGTAGTTTTTGTTTTCATCTACAACATATGAAAACATTTTTTTAAAAAAATAACAATAATTTGACGTCGAAAGATATATAATTTTTTTGTTTTGAGAAGGCTGTAAAAAGTTGATAGAACAGAGGAGAGACTTTTTAGTACCATCACCGATTGTGGCTGGTGGTGAATACCACGGAATAAATTCTTCTAGCTGTTGACCCGTCAGTCGCAACAAAATAGTTTATAGTTAGTAGTAGAAAAATGGTATTGGTAAACTTCTGCACTAACAATAGGTACTCATTCGTGTACAACAACGTGTGTTTTCTTGGCTAGATCGCCAGCACCTCACACTACATTTATCCTAGTATTCACTATCCGTAAGTATTATTTTACTGATACGTACAATTTGTCAGCGCACTTTGGCATGTTATGTCTCATTCACAATTCTAGGTGTTTTATTTACTGGTACAGCTCGTGTTTCTCCTTCTCCTGTTCCTCTGCAGTGCCACTGTTTTCGCTTTCACTGTGGGTGTTGCTGTCCAGCGTCTGGAGATTGCTGCTACCTTGAATATAGGCATGTCTGTTACGTCATGTCCAAAAGTACTCTTCATGTGCAATTGTTGAAATACTATTTGTTAATGCATTTTTGTGCCCATTGTACTTCGTCTGTTATTGCTATGTAAAACTCATATAAAAAAGTTTTGCATCACTCCAGTTCCCAGAACTCATAAAGACAGTCGTCGACTGTGGATATTGTATCACAGACACAGTCCATTTGACTGTTCAGAGATGTTACTAAACCCACCCAAAGATGTAAACAGCCATGCATGAGGAGCGTCCATTACACGGAGAGGGGCCGACAGACGATCAGTTCGAGTGATTCCACTAGGAAGGAGCTACACGGCTCGTGTTGTCTATGGTTCAACCATGCCTAGACGGTCAATACCGTGGATCAATAGCGTACGAATTGTTACCTTGTGCGAGGAAGGAATCTCAACTAGGGAAGTGTCGAGGCATCTCTGAGTGAACCAAAGCGATGTTGTTCGGACATGGTGGAGGTAGAGAGAGACGGGAACTGTCAAAAAAAAAAAATGGTTCAAATGGCTCTGAGCACTATGGGACTTAACATCTTAGGTCATCAGTCCCCTAGAACTTAGAACTACTTAAACCTAACTAACCTAAGGACATCACACACATCCATGCCCGAGGCAGGATTCGAACCTGCGACTTTAGCAGTCCCGCGGTTCCGGACTGCAGCGCCTAGAACCGCACGGCCACCGCGGCCGGCCAGGAACTGTCGATGACATGCCTCGCTCAGGCCGCCCAAGGGCTACCACTGCAGTGGATCACCACTACCTACGGATTATGCTCGGATGAACCCTGACAGCAACGCCACCATGTTGAATAATGCTTTTCGTGCAGCCACAGGACGTCGTGTTAGACTCACAGTATGCGCAATAGGCTTCATGGGGCGTAAATTCACTCCCGACGACCATGGCGAGGTCCATCTTTGCAACCACGACACCATGCAGCGCGGTGCAGATGAGCCCAACAACATGCCGAGTGGACCGCTCAGGATTGGCATCACGTTCTCTTCACCAATGAGTGTCGCATAGGCCTTCAACCAGACACCGTCAGAGACGTGTTTGGAGGCAACCCGGTCAGGCTGAACGCCTTAGACACACTGTCCGCCGAATGCAGCAAGGTGGAAGTTCCCTGGTGTTTTGGGGTGGTATTATGTGGGGCCGACGTACGCCGCTGGTGGTCATGGAAGGCGCCATAACGACTGTACGATACGTGAACGCCGTCCTCAGACCGACAGTGCAACCTTATCGGCAGCTTATTGGAGAGGCATTCGTTTTCATGGACGACAGTTTGCGCCCCCATCGTGCACATCTTGTGAAGGACTTCCTTCAGGATAACGATATCGCTCGACAAGAGTGGCCAGCATGTTCTCGTGACATGGACCCTATCGAACATGCCTGGTGTAGACTGAAAAGGGCTGTTTATGGACGACGTGACCCACCAACCACTCTGAGGGATCTATGCCGAATCGCCGTTGAGGAGTGGGACAATCTGGACCAACAGTGCCTTGACGAACTTGTGTATGCCACGACGAATACAGGCAGGTACCAATGCAAGAGGACGTGTTACTGAGTATTAGAGGTACCGATGTGTACAGCAATCTGGACCACCACCTCTGAAGGTCTCGCTGTATGGTGGTACGACATGCAATGTGTGGTTTTCATGAGCAATAAAAAAAAGCGGAAATGATCTGTATTTTGATCTCTATTCCAATTTTCTGCACAGGTTCTGGAACTCTCGGTACCGAGGTGACCCAATATTTTGTGTGTATATATGTACGTCAGTATCTTTATAGTCTAAGTGTAGTAAAGGTGTATTGATCCCCTATTGCACGCAGAAGAAGGCATTGTGTTCGGGGAACCTTCTTCCCCGCGTGTGCATGTGGGTGTCTTTCTCAGACTCAAGTGCTTTAAGTGCTTGCGATAAGGTCCATGCCCAGTTAAGAAATCTACCGTACTGCGGCTGAGATCGATATGTTTCATTCTCAACCGCCCCTTATGTCAGGGAGGAAGTCGTGCAGTCTGCGTCCCTTATCACTTACATCCAATTCACCTTACCATGCATCCAGACACCAGTTTTTAAGGTGACGTATCGTCCGCACCAGTACACCAGTTATTGATATACCTTATCTAGTCTCTCCATCCTTAACCAGTACCTTGCAGTTCTGTATGTGGTAATGGTACTTGTTGGGCTCCACATACAGTGTATCTACTGACGGGGTGCCGACGGCTCGTTATAGCCTATGTAGGAAACTTCTGTGCCCTCGCCTGACTGATGTTTTGTGGGTGACCATGTTCAGTCTTTGTGCCCACATGCTAACTCCGAAGCTGGAAGAGCGCACGGTGGTATATCCGTATGATTGGTAGAGGTAGTTTGTACTGTTTTGAATTTAGCATCACAAGTTTATGTAGTATTTTTTGGTTGTTTGGTTTATTTGGGGGAGAGGACCAAACAACGTGGTCATCGGTCCCGTCGGATTAGGGAAGGGTGAGGAAGGAAGTCGACCGTGCCCTTTCAAAGGGACCATCCCTGCATTTGCCAGAAGCGATTTAGGGAAATTACGGAAAACAGAAAATCAGGATGCTAGTTTGAGCAGTCGTTCTCCTGAATGCGCGTCTAGTCGGCTAACCACTGCGCCACCTCGCTCGGTTAGTATTTTTTCTGTCTCTTCTGTGTTCATGGAAAGTAGTCGTTGCTGCGTATACATAACTCGTTAGCATATCGCATTACATGAATACCATCTGCGGTATCAATTTTGTCTTTGTCGACCGCTCACGGTGCACCGCACACATCGCCGTGGAGGCCAAAGTTTAAATCAAGCATGGGCAATCCTTGGCGATGCTGGCCTGATTCACATGTTTATTTAAGCTCTCAGGCCGCACACAAACTTTTTTGGTGAGTAATGTAGTGAAGAATTATTAAATTGGCTATGTCAAAATTTAATTCAGCAGATTATTTTAAACAATATGTTATTAAAACCTTTTCGTGAACTGATCAGCAAACTACAGAGAGTTGACTCCACTGCAAATTAAACATTTCTATTATTTTTCTCACTTCTTCAAAAATATCTTCATTAGTAGTGGTTCCTTTTAATGGCTGTAATGCCAAGAATTGTTTCTTCCATTAAACTGCACTCCACATCTATACCACGAACAAAAATTTCTAACTGATTTGTATCTGATAAATCAGATACAAAGTCACCGCAAACGCTTCGAAGTGGCAGCACGATCACACAAACTTTCTTTCAATGTCATCAGCCATCGTACCAATCAATCGAATAACCTTCGTCTCGATCAACTTATTTGTTCGGGCTCTGTTTCTTTATCGGAACGTAATACATCTGCAATGACCAATGTCTTTGCGAAATCGCCTTCAGCAAAAGGCTTCAGCCCTTTGGAAGTTTTTCTACTTGTCATAAACCTGGCTTTAAATGAATTAGCGCACTGTGCCCTCCCTTTGGCAAACATTGCTTGTCCAAATTGGAAAGTAATACACTCCTGGAAATGGAAAAAAGAACACATTGACACCGGTGTGTCAGACCCACCATACTTGCTCCGGACACTGCGAGAGGGCCGTACAAGCAATCATCACACGCACGGCACAGCGGACACACCAGGAACCGCGGTGTTGGCCGTCGAATGGCGCTAGCTGCGCAGCATTTGTGCACCGCCGCCGTCAGTGTCAGCCAGTTTGCCGTGGCATACGGAGCTCCATCGCAGTCTTTAACACTGGTAGCATGCCGCAACAGCGTGGACGTGAACCGTATGTGCAGCTGACGGACTTTGAGCGAGTGCCTATAGCGGGCATCCGGGAGGCCGGGTGGACGTACCGCCGAATTGCTCAACACGTGGGGAGTGAGGTCTCCACAGTACATCGATGTTGTCGCCAGTGGTCGGCGGAAGGTGCACGTGCCCGTCGACATCTACATCCGTACTCCGCAAGCCACCTGACGGTGTGTGGCGGAGGGTACCCTGAGTACCTCTATCGGTTCTCCCTTCTATTCCAGTCTCGTATTGTACGTGGAAAGAAGGATTGTCGGTATGCTTCTGTGTGGGCTCTAATCTCTCTGATTTTATCCTCATGGTCTCTTCGCGAGATATACGTAGGAGGGAGCAATATACTGCTTGACTCTTCGGTGAAGGTATGTTCTCGAAACTTCAACAAAAGCCCGTACCGAGCTACTGAGCGTCTCTCCTGCAGAGTCTTCCACTGGAGTTTATCTATCATCTCCGTAACGCTTTCGCAATTACTAAATGATCCTGTAACGAAGCGCGCTGCTCTCCGTTGGATCTTCTCTATCTCTTCTATCAACCCTACCTGGTGCGGATCCCACACTGCTGAGCAGTATTCAAGCATTGGGCGAACAAGCGTACTGTAACCTACTTCCTTTGTTGTCGGATTGCATTTCCTTAGGATTCTTCCAATGAATCTCAGTCTGGCATCTGCTTTACCGACGATCAACTTTATATGATCATTCCATTTTAAATCACTCCTAATGCGTACTCCCAGATAATTTATGGAATTAACTGCTTCCAGTTGCTGACCTGCTATTTTGTAGCTAAATGATAAGGGACCTATCTTTCTATGTATTCGCATCACATTACACTTCGCTACATTGAGATTCAATTGCCATTCCGTGCACCATGCGTCAATTCGCTGCAGATCCTCCGTCGACCTGGGACCGGACCGCAGCGACGCACGGATGCACGCCAAGACCGTAGGATACTACGGAGTGCCGTAGGGGACCGCACCGCCACTTCCCAGCAAATTAGGGACACTGTTGCTCCTGGGGTATCGGCGAGGACCATTCGCAACCGTCTCCATGAAGCTGGGCTACGGTCCCGCACACCGTTAGGCCGTCTTCCGCTCACGCCCCAACATCGTGCAGCCCGCCTCCAGTGGTGTCGCGACAGGCGTGAATGGAGGGACGAATGGAGACGTGTCGTCTTCAGCGATGAGAGTCGCTTCTGCCTTGGTGCCAATGATGGTCGTATGCGTGTTTGGCGCCGTGCAGGTGAGCGCCACAATCAGGACTGCATACGACCGAGGCACACAGGGCCAACACCCGGCATCATGGTGTGGGGAGCGATCTCCTACACTGGCCGTACACCTCTGGTGATCGTCGAGGGGACACTGAATAGTGCACGGTACATCCAAACCGTCATCGAACCCATCGTTCTACCATTCCTAGACCGGCAAGGGAACTTGCTGTTCCAACAGGACAATGCGCGTCCGCATGTATCCCGTGCCACCCAACGTGCTCTAGAAGGTGTAAGTCAACTACCCTGGCCAGCAAGATCTCCGGATCTGTCCCCGATTGAGCATGTTTGGGACTGGATGAAGCGTCGTCTCACGCGGTCTGCACGTCCAGCACGAACGCTGGTCCAACTGAGGCGCCAGGTGGAAATGGCATGGCAAGCCGTTCCACAGGACTACATCCAGCATCTCTACGATCGTCTCCATGGGAGAATAGCAGCCTGCATTGCTGCGAAAGGTGGATATACACTGTACTAGTGCCGACATTGTGTATGCTCTGTTGCCTGTGTCTATGTGCCTGTGGTTCTGTCAGTGTGATCATGTGATGTATCTGACCCCAGGAATGTGTCAATAAAGTTTCCCCTTCCTGGGACAATGAATTCACGGTGTTCTTATTTCAATTTCCAGGAGTGTATTTTAAATTTTTTCTTTCTGCAATTTCTCTGTTGTTAGGCCATGTGTTTAGCAGAAAAGCGTCTTTTCGTGTTATATTCCTCCATAACAGATAGCTATTCACTACACAACAAGCAAATGGGTTTATCCTTGCACACAGTAAAGAAACAACCCCCCATCATGGAGCTGACGACCTTCAAGGGCACCTACTTTTCTCATGTTAATACCAGTCATTTTGCTAATGAACTCATAAACATACAACTGCAGTTAACATATGAGTAGCGCAGAACCTTACGGGTGACCGTCAAGAGACAACTAGTTTATTTACCAAGTTATTACGAAATTAAGAAACAACTAGCACAGAACTCTACGCGTGAACCGATAGCAGACAACTACTTTCTTCACCAAGCTATGGCCCTTACTGCCTGTGGTGTCACCGCCAGACACCACACTTGCTAGGTGGTAGCCTTTAAATCGGCCGCGGTCCGGTAGTATACGTCGGACCCGCGTGTCGCCACCATCAGTGATTGCAGACCGAGCGCAGCCACACGGCAGGTCTAGTCCAGAGAGACTACGTAGCACTCGACCCAGTCGTACAGCCGATTTGCTAGCGATGGTTCACTGTCTACATACGCTCTCATTTGCAGAGACGACAGTTTAACATAGCCGCCAGCTACGTTATTTGCTACGACCTAGCAAGGCGCCAAATTTAGTTACCATAAGAACTATCTTCAAGAATGTATTCTGAACAGATGATATTGTGAATCATGTACCGTCAAGAACGACGTTCATCGTTAATGGATTAAAGTTAAGTATCAAACTAATTACGTCCGCTTTCTGAATTCTCATTCCTTGTTATGTTCCAGATCTCACGTCAGTACAGTTCTTCCCTCACGCCAGCCTGCGTGAGCTAAAACGGGTGCATTTCGGCCTCCACTAGTAACACGGCTTTGGCTCTTCTGCTAACACAAAACTGGCGTTTCTCATTTCGGCACATGTCGCGAGTAGTCAGCAATTTTCGCGCCATCGTCGCCTACTACCAAGGTTTATGATCTATCAGAGTGTGGTAGTACAGACGTAGGCAGTAAGCAGTAACTAAAATGTGTGTGTGTGTGTGTGTGTGTGTGTGTGTGTGTTGGCAGCACTGATCCAGGGGCGAAAATACTTTTTCCCCGCATCCCATCAAGACAGTGAACTGTTTCCGCCCGCTCTTCACGCGGACATGAGCACCAGGGGCCAATATTTCGCGCACAGGCGGAAAATTTGTTTCCCTTTGTTGTTAAAATCCAGCAGCGGTGAAACAGCACTGCACACGCGCCGAGTAGGTGAAACTTTCACTGACCCGCGTCGTGAGCTGCAAACCCTTGACTAGGCGAGCCGAGCGTCGGTGGAAATATCCGAAAATACGTAGAGGGCGGAATCCAATGCGAACTTCTTCCACGTGCCTGATTGAAACCAATCGCAGGCTGCCGGTTGCCTGCCCATGCTTTAAATTAACAGCCCGTCACTGCGCCGCCGCGGGCCATGCTCTCTCCAGAACTCAGCGACGGGTGACGTCATAGCATCGACTCCGGGATCCATGATAAATACGGGTCCTGCAACGAACTTGTGACGTCAGACTAGTCAGCTTGCCCATCACACTTCGCGAACGCTCGGCTCCCTGCAGGGTCCATATGTCAGTGGAAAGGTACGCACTATAGGTCTTAACTTTGTCGTGTGTTATCGAGAGCTTGCATGCATTTAAAGGCGCAATTAAGAATTATTAAACTCATCTGAAGTACAGGTTATCCCATTTATCTGATTACCGTCTGCCGGTCGAATGGGTCCCGCGGGACCGCAGTCAGCAATATGCTCCTCTTTTTTTGTGGGTTTTAGCCCGAAGGCTGTACGGATATACGCGCCTTGTCGGCCAGTGTCATTTGAGGAGTGAAAAATGCATCATGAGTGTAACAGTGAAGTTGTAACCTCCCAATAGATTATTTCCGTAACCTCAGAATTAAAAAGTGACTAATATATAACCTTTCAATAATTAACTCACTGTGAATCGAAACTGGTATGGATAGGAGAAATTAGCAAAAAAATTTAAATTCAGATGAATGACTGTCAAAAGTTATCTTTATGACAAAAATTATTATTAAAAAATTATTGAATATTATTTACATGTGACTTTGATATAACGATAGTACAAAATGAGTTGTTGCAAATTACATATGCGCGAGGCAATAAATAATAATAATTTTTGCTTTTACCTTATACTACAGCACTCAGGCACCGCCATCGTTCTCCACGACCGGCCTTGTAATTCCATACAGGACACAAGAGCTCTCTGTGAGCTATACAACTCGACAACTGATCTCTAAGAGCGACCTGACCCAACCGCCCGACTGCGAGCTTCTACTACTACTGCTGCCGACACTGCTCTCTGGTCTGAGATTCTATTGTAGCTTACATATCGCAGGCAGCGCGTGAGCAACTCATCGAAGTTATATCTGCTCGAGTGCGCTAGCAATAAATTCCTGAGTCATGGACCTCTTAAAAACTTTACGAACGCAATAAAGGCAAGAGAGAATTATTCAATTCTACCACGAGTGTTTATTTGCGACTTGTATGTGCGTACAGACTCCGCTCGTACTGTATGGAGATTGTTTGAACAGAACTTTCCAAGTGTTCGAGTTCCGAATCGTGATGCAGTTCACAAATTAGTGAATAAACGGGAAGTGTTCAAGACAAGAAGCGTAAACGACGACGTACATTGCTCACAGAAGCTCGTCTCGATTACATTGCATACCTCCCGGAAAATTCCGCCAAATAGCCCCTTAGACGTCTTTTGCAGCAGCCGGCCGAAGTGGACGAGCGGTTCTGGGCGCTACAGTCTGGAACCGCGCCACCGCTATGGTCGCAGGTTCGAATCCTGCGTCGGGCATGGATGTGTGTGATGACCTTAGGTTAGTTAGGTTTAAGTAGTTCTAAGTTCTAGGGGACTGATTACCTCAGAAGTTAAGTCCCATAGTGCTCAGAGCCATTTTTTTTGTTGATTCCCAAAACTGTCGACATTGGAGCGCAGGTAGACCTCTTGTGCTTCATGAGGAACCCCTTCATGATCAGAAAATAGGGGTGTGGTGCCCAGTTATTGGCTACATAATAACAGAATATATGCAAGACGTTTTTCGTCCATTTTGTAATGAACTGAGTGAAAGAGAATGAAGCTTCGCATTTTTCAACAGCATTTGGCAAGGGCCCATACGGCCAATGTTTCTTCGCACGACATTCACGATGTGTTCAAGAAAACACTGATTAGTAACAATATCTGCCACCCTGACCCGATAGAAGTCCTGAATGAACTCCGTGCGATTTTTATTTGTGGGCTTCACTGAAGGACAAAACGTACACAACAAATGCTCACACGACAGAGGAAGTCGAGGATAGTATCCCTGAATCAATTAATTCAATATCTCAGAGACAATTAGATTGTGTGATTAATAATTTGTTTAGTGAATTCAGAAATGTGTGGAAAATAATGGCAGGCAGTTCGAGCATATCCTTGCGTGACATGGGTTAGTACAAAATGTATTTGCTTACACTTCAAATGTAGTCAAGTTTTACTGTCCGCCCCCGGTAGCTGAATGGATACCGGCACGGTAGCTCAGTGTGTTGGGTCAGAGAGCTGGTTGGCCTCTGCAATAAAAAAACTGAGTGAAACGATCAACAAATGAACTTGAAGGGATGTCATGTGACGTCCGCAACGACCAAACACAACGATCAACAACGAACAAAATGGAAAAAAAAGTGGTCAGCGCGACAGAATGTCAATCCTAAGGGCCCGGGTTCGATTCCCGGCTGGGTCGGAGATTTTCTCCGCTCAGGGACTGGGTGTTGTGTTGTCCTAATCATCATCATTTCATCCCCGTCGACGCGCAAGTCGCCGAAGTGGCGTCATATAGGAAGACTTGCACCCGGCGAATGGTCTACCCGACGGAAGGCCCTAGCCACACGACGTTTTATTTATGTTTTACTGCAGCAGTAGATGAGCGGCACGGCATCTGGTTGCCGGGCAACGGAGCACTCGCTGCTCGGCATCTACTCATTCACTGCGCCGTGCAGGCGGTCATCACATAACTTAACTGGAACACCCAGTAATTACTCGCTCATCGCAGGAGTCAGCTCCTAGCACACGTAAGACCTGTAGTGGCTCTGGCTGTCACGGACGCGCCGTAGCCTGTCTTTATTGTGGGCATTGTTTGAGTCGCTTCAAGCAAATGTAACCTCCTCCGTATGTTTTCAAGTCACTGCACACCAAGCTCTGCCCAGATCCCACGAGACTCGCAGTGAGGAGAGAAGGACCTAGTATGACGCTGTTTACTTGATACTAACCAACAAGTGGTAGAAGATTGGACTGATAGGCTGTGATCCTCAGTATTACAGAGAGTAGCTACATCCAAGGACATAAAAGTTATGTATTTATCTTACTCACCTGTACATGCTCTAAATAGTGCACATACTCAAGTTTTAACCGTTTAATAATGTTTAGATGTCTGTGTCACCTCATTACCCATTGGCAAACACTATCATCAAAAATGCCGTGAAGTTCTCTGTTATATACATGTGCGAGGTGCCAGGTTGGAGAAAAGTTTGTACCTCTTTAATTCAGACGAATTTTGCATTAGAACGAGACATGCGCTCGACCCCCTCCTTATCTACCAGCTAATGAATTATGCGCACAACGGTAACGGAGGGAAATGATGGTAAAATACTTGGTAAAATAAGGAGTGCACAATCACAATAATTTAATAAAAATCGTAATGTACTCAAAAAAGAGAACTTTATCATAATAAACAACAGGAAATGTGATTCTGCCTATATCTACGAAATGATATGCGGATTAAATACACTCCTGGAAATTGAAATAAGAACACCGTGAATTCATTGTCCCAGGAAGGGGAAACTTTATTGACACATTCCTGGGGTCAGATACATCACATGATCACACTGACAGAACCACAGGCACATAGACACAGGCAACAGAGCATGCACAATGTCGGCACTAACACAGTGTATATCCACCTTTCGCAGCAATGCAGGCTGCTATTCTCCCATGGAGACGATCGTAGAGATGCTGGATGTAGTCCTGTGGAACGGCTTGCCATGCCATTTCCACCTGGCGCCTCAGTTGGACCAGCGTTCGTGCTGGACGTGCAGACCGCGTGAGACGACGCTTCATCCAGTCCCAAACATGCTCAATGGGGGACAGATCCGGAGGTCTTGCTGGCCAGGGTAGTTGACTTACACCTTCTAGAGCACGTTGGGTGGCACGGGATACATGCGGACGTGCATTGTCCTGTTGGAACAGCAAGTTCCCTTGCCGGTCTAGGAATGGTAGAACGATGGGTTCGATGACGGTTTGGATGTACCATGCACTATTCAATGTCCCCTCGACGATCACCAGAGGTGTACGGCCAGTGTAGGAGATCGCTCCCCACACCATGATGCCGGATGTTGGCCCTGTGTGCCTCGGTCGTATGCAGTCCTGATTGTGGCGCTCACCTGCACGGCGCCAAACACGCATACGACCATCATTGGCACCAAGGCAGAAGCGACTCTCATCACTGAAGACAACACGTCTCCATTCGTCCCTCCATTCACGCCTGTCGCGACACCACTGGAGGCGGGCTGCACCATGTTGGGGCGTGAGCGGAAGACGGCCTAACGGTGTGCGGGACCGTAGCCCAGCTTTATGGAGACGGTTGCGAATGGTCCTCGCCGATACCCCAGAAGCAACAGTGTCCCTCATTTCCTGGGAAGTGACGGTGCGGTCCCCTACGGCACTGCGTAGGATCCGAAAGTCTTGGCGTGCATCCGTGCGTCGCTGCGGTCCGGTCCCAGGTCGACGGGCACGTGCACCTTCCGCCGACCACTGGCGACAACATCGATGTACTGTGGAGACCTCACGCCCCACTTGTTGAGCAATTCGGCGGTACATCCACCCGTCCTTCCGCATGCCCACTATACGCCCTCGCTCAAAGTCCGTCAACTGCACATACGGTTCACGTCCACGCTGTTGCGGCACGATACCAGTGTTAAAGACTGCGATGGAGCTCCGTATACCACGGCAAACTGGCTGACACTGACGGCGGCGGTGCACAAATGGTGCGCAGCTAGCGCCATTCGACGGCCAACACCGCGGTTCCTGGTGTGTCCGCTGTGCCGTGCGTGTGATCATTGTTGGTACAGCCCTCTCGCAGTGTCCGGAGCAAGTATGGTGGGTCTGACACACCGGTGTCAATGTGTTCTTTTTTCCATTTCCAGGAGTGTATTACAGTGAGATTTATTATACATCAGAATATAAATTCACGTGATAATCGACACAAACAGTAGCTTAAAGGATAGGATATACTGAAATATTATGAGAATAAGAGTGATGCAATAGACTGACGATAATGACTGGAGGTCCTGATGAATCAAATATTAATCTCCCGACGATATAACAGTATCGCAATTAGCAGAGAGGACTCAAATGGGAGCACATGGAGAAACAAGCAAGGTGGACTTGTAGCAAAGCGAGCGTGCGTGCTGCTGAGGGATTCAGTATAAAATTGGTAAGGTCCTACAATGCCGGTGCCGCAAAATAGTGTACCAGTGCTGAAATCTGCAGCACGTCGTCGGTAGGCAGCGTCTTGATGATAAAGGCGCCGACTTCTGCCGTGCAGCAACTCTCTGCCAACCCCTGGCCGCTAAGGCTATCCGAGAATTCTAAGATCTTACGAAAACGAGCAACCAAGTCGCAAGACCGTCCGACTCCGAGGAAGATCAGATCCCGAATCCTCCTCGAGCAATGCAAGAGCAAAGCCAACACTGCTCTACTCCGTACTCTCCTCGAAAACTGCGAATTAGCATTCAGTTCTGATTCCAAAATTCCCTCACACTGCCTCACAACATCATTCGCGCCAATAGCGACCGTTCCCTCCAATTTGGAGCAGGGCTTTATGACGTCAACTAGCCCCAGTTTAAGTTGACCAATCATGCCTCTGCTACTCAGCTGAGGGCACTGAACTTGCCGTTCGACCGGTTACGAAAACAACCAGCCTAGACCACCGGCCATCCGACGCCAGACAGTCGCCTCCAGCAGGGCACAGTCCACAAGTATTCTCAGAATCAAGAGAACAATGCAGTCAGTCGGTGGCAGGAATCTTCGTTCCAGACGCGCCGGAACGGTAAACACATAAACTGCGGCGACACTCAGACGTCTCGCAGCTCGTTTCGCCCTGCGTACAACAGGCGAAACTCGACCGACGTCAGTCGTTCCGCCAGGCGCTTAAGCTTATTGTACGAACCCCTCAGAATCAGGGAAGTGCAGCCCCCAACCGGCAACGCAGTGTGCCCCGTCCTCTGACGCTCGCCTCGTACAGGCCACCCAGGAAACTAACCCAACATGTTTAGGAATCAAGTAAAAAGTATTTTTTGAGCTCTCAGTACAAATACTCTCATTACAATAACCTTATTCGGTCTGTTACTACCGCGCAGTGACATAGAACATTAATGAAATTGATGAAAGTGAGAGGAGACATGCAAAAGAGGGCATGCAACCTCTCACATGGTCCAATCACATTAATGTGACCAGTGCCTATGTCTGACTTCAACGTGCACTAACTATTCACAGATGGAGGGAGAAAAGAAATGATATTCATTTAGAGCACACGTAGAAGATTCGGAATAAAGCTACCGTTTGCAACAAACGGCATAGCTACACGGTGTTACAAAAAGGTCCGGCCAAACTTTCAGGAAACATTCCTCACACACAAATAAAGAAAATATGTTATGTGGACATGTGTCCGGAAACGCTTACTTTCCATGTTAGAGCTCATTTTATTACTTCTCTTCAAATCACATTAATCATGGAATGATAACACACAGGAACAGCACGTACCATCGTGACTTCAAACACTTTGTTACAGCAAATGTTCAACATGTCCTTCGATAGCGAGGATACATGTATGCACCCCCCGTCGCATGGAATCCCTGATGCGCTGATGCAGCCCTAAAGAATGGCGTATTGTATCACAGCCGTCCACAATACGAGCACGAAGAGTCTCTACATTTGGTACCAGGGTTGCGTAGACAAGAGCTTTCAAATGCCCCCATAAATGAAAGTCGAGAGGGTTGAGATCAGGAGAGCGTGGAGGCCATGGAATTGGTCCGCCTCTACTAATCCATCGGTCACCGAACCTGTTGTTGAGAAGCGTACGAACACTTTGACTGAAATGTGCAGGAGCTCCATCGTGCATGAACCACATGTTGTGTCGTACTTCTAAAGGCACATGTTCTAGCAGCACAGGTACCGTATGAAATCATGATAACGTGCTCCATTGAGCGTGGGTGGAAGAACATGGGGCCCAGTCAAGACATCACAAACAATGCCTGCCCAAACGTTCACAGAAAACCTGTGTTGATGACGTGATTGTACAATTGCGTGCGGATTCTCGTCAGCCGACACATGTTGATTGTGAAAATTTACAATTTGATAACGTTGGAATGAAGCCTCATCCGTAAAGAGAACACTTGAACTGAAATGAGGACTGACAAGTTGTTGGATGAACCATTCGCAGAAGTGTACCCGTGGAGGCCAATCAGCTGCTGATAGTGCCTGCACACCCTGTACATGGTACGGAAACAACTGGTTCTCCCGTAGGTTTCTCCATACAGTGACGTGGTCAACGTTACCTTGTACAGCAGCAACTTCTCTGACGCTGACATTAGGGCTATCGTCAACTGCACGAAGAATTGCCTCGTCCATTGCAGGTGTCCTCGTCGTTCTAGGTCTTGCCCAGTTGCGAGTCATAAGCTGGAATGTTCCGTGCTCCCTAAGATGCTGATCAATTGTTCCGAACGTCTTCCAGTCGGGACACCTTCGTTCTGCAAATCTGTCTCGATACAAACGTACCGCGCCACGGCAATTGCCCCGTGCTAATGCATACATCAAATGGGCATCTGCCAACTCCGCATTTGTAAACATTGCACTGACTGCAAAACCACGTTCGTGATGAACACTAACCTTTTGATGCTACGTACTGATGTGCTTGATGCTAGTACTGTAGAGCAATGAGTCGCATGTCAACACAAGCACCGAAATCAACATTACCTTCCTTCAATTGAGCCAACTTGCGGTGAATCGAGGAAGTACAGGACATACTGACGAAACTAAAATGAGCTCTAACATGGAAATTAAGCGTTTCCGGACACATGTCCACATAGCATCTTTTCTTTATTTGTGTGTGAGGAATGTTTCCTGAAAGTTTGGCCGTACCTTTTTGTAACACCCTGTATAAAGCATGTCGTGGGGATGGAGAAAATAGTGCAGTCGTCGTCATAATGCGGAAACGAAGCGATTTATCTCACCTGGAGAAGGGCATGAGCATTGGTTTTCAGGCCAAGGGTGCGAGCACTTCACTAACGGCTAGGTTTGTAAATCGTTCGTGTACCACTGTAGTTAATGTATATGTGAATGGCAAAATGTCACTATCCAAAACTGGCTTCAGGCAACTGGTGTGCACCACAGATCATAGATGACGGGGGTAAACAGCTGCTGCAGAGATGTGTCCGAGCGAACAGATGTGCAACTATTGGTCAACTGACAGCCCAGATGAACCAAGGGGTTACCAGCAGTGTCTTCTCGACGAACATTCAGCTAATGTTGCTGCGTATGGGCCTCTGCTGCAGGCGCCTAGATGCTGAACCAATGCGGACCGCTGTTCGTCAGCAATGTAGGCTGGAATTTGCACGCCAATACCGCAACTGGACGTCCACTTAGATGGTGGCAGGTGGCTTTCTCAGAAGATCACAGTCTGCGCTCCATCTGAAAGTTGACGTATACAGGGTGGTCCATTAATCGTGACTGGGCCAAATATCTCACGAAATAGACGTCAAACGTAAAAACTACAAAGATCGAAACTCGTCTAGCTTGAAGGGGGAAACCAGATGGCGCTATGGCGCTATGGTTGGCCCGCTAGATGGCGCTGTCATAGGTCAAACGGATATCAACTCTGTTTTTTTATTAAATAGTTGCCGGTCGGAGTGGCCGAGCAGTTCTAGGCGCTTCAGTCCGGAACCGCGTTGCTGCTACGGTCGCAGGTTCGAATCCTGCCTCGGGCGTGGATGTGTGTGATGTCCTTAGGTTAGTTAGGATTAAGTAGTTCTAAGTTCTAGGGGACTGATGACCTCAGCAGTTAAGTCCCATAGTGCTCAGAGCAATTTGAACCGCATTTTTTAAAACAGGAACCCCCATTATTTATTACATACTCGTGTAGAACGTAAAGAAATATGAAGGTTTCAATTGGACCATTTTTTTCGCTTTGTGATAGATGGCGCTGTAATAGTCACAAACATGTGGCTCACAATTTTGGACGAACAGTTGGTAGCAGGTAGGTTTTTAAAATTAAAATACAGAACGTAGGTACGCTTGAACATTGTATTTCGGTTGTTCCAGTGTGATACATGTAGCTTTGTGAACTTATCATTTTTGAGAACGAATGCTGTTACAGCGTCATTGCCTTTAAATACCACATTAATGAAAGTAAATGTTCAAAATGATGTCCGTAAACCTCAATGCATTTGGCAATATGTGTAACGACATTTCTATCAATAGCGAGTAGTTCGCCTTCCGTAATGTTCGCACATGCATTGACAATGCGCTGACGCATGTTGTCAGGCGTTGTCGGTGGATCACCATAGCAAATATCCTTCGACTTTCGCCACAGAAAGAAATCCTTGGACGTCAGATCCGCTGAACGTCAGGGCAATGGTAGGGTGCTTCGACGACCAATCCACCTGTCATGAAATATGCTGTTCAATACCGCTTCTACCGCACGCGATCTATGTGCCGGACATCCATCATGTTGGAAGTACACCGCCATTCTGTCATGCATTGAAACATCTTCTAGTAAAATCGCTAGAACATTACGTAGGAAATCAGCATGCATTGCACCATTTCGATTGCCATCCATAAATGAGAGGGCCAATTATCCTTCCTCCCATAATGCCGCACCATACATTAACCCCCCAAGGTCGCTGATGTTCCACTTGTCGCAGCCATGGTGAATTTCCATTGCCCAATAGTGCATATTATGCCGGTTTACGTTACGGCTGTTGGTGAATGACGCTTCGTCGCTAAACAGAACGCGTGCAAAAAATCTGTCATCGTCCCGTAATTTCTCTTGTGCCCAGTGGCAGAACTGGACACGACTTTCAAAGTCGTCGCCATGCAATTTCTGGAGCATAGAAATATGGTACGGGTGCAATCGATGTTGATGTAGTATTCTCAACACCGACGTTTTTGAGATTCCAGATTCTCGCGCAGTTTGTCTGCTATTGATGTGCGGATTAGCTGCGACAGCAGCTAAAACACCCTCTTGTGCATCATCATTTGTTGCAGGTCGTGGTTGACGTTTCACATGTGGCTAAACACTTCCTGTTTCCTTAAATAACGTAACTACCATGTATAGCTCTGAAACAATCGTCGCAAGTGTCCAGGCCGAAGGAAGAAGCGATAAGATCTGGGGAATGTTTTCGTGGCATTCGCTGGACGATCTCGTCATACTAGATGGCACAAGGGATCAACACGAGTGTGCACCTATCCTTCGGGACCTTGTCGACTCCTGCAATGCTGTTTGTTTTTGCCTCAGAATGATGACATCTAGCAACAGGACGATGCAAAGTGTCACACAGCATCCAGTGTGTATGCATGGTTCGAAGAGCAACAGGATGAATTTACCGTACACCCCTAGCCACCAGACTCCCAGGATTTAAACCCAATCGAGAATCTGTGAGACCACCTCGATTGAACTGTTCACGCCGTGGGTCATCATCCGAAAAACCTCGAGTAGCTGGTTACAGCACTGGAGTCGGTATGGCTCCACATCCCTCTTGGTACGTTTCTGACTCTCTTCTGCCACGTCCTCGCTGCAAAAGGCGGTTATGAATGATTATGACAGGTGTTCACATGAATGTGACTGGAATGTATATGCTGAAAGCGGGAGAGGAGAACTCAAGTATGATTTCCAATATTGCTAATGATTTTTCCTCACTAGGGGAATTCCCCTAGGCGCACTCAACTTCATATAGACTACTACGAAGTTGCAAATAAAGTCTTTGAGGATGCTAGGTTGCCTCATGTTTGTTATCCCTACATTTCGACCCCACTGCTGGGATCTTCTTCTAGTGTTAACAATTAGCTGAACACTAAAATATCCTGAAGAAGATCCCAGCAGAGGCATCGAAACGTTGGTCGTGTAGAAGAAACATGAGGCACCAAGAAGATTTTACCTTGTATGACACCGGCCACGAAATCCCGCATATTTACTTGAGATTCCCTTGAATGAGAAGCAGTAGTTGCGATTCGAGAGATAACACAGTTGGCCTGGTGAGCAACGTGCTAACCACACGCCCCTCCAGACTGAACTCCAGTGATGCTGCAAGCAGAGGGGGTACCCGGGTTCGATTCCCAGCGGGGTCAGGGATTTTCTCAGCCTCGTGATGGCTGGGTGTTGTGTGCTGTCCTTAGGTTAGTTAGGTTTAAGTAGTTCTAAGTTCTAGGGGACTGATGACCATAGATGTTAATTCCCATAGGGCTAAGAGCCATTTTTTTGCAAGCAGAGGATGACTCAGCGTCGGTCTACAACGCTCGGTTCACATGGCTGACCTGAGGAACTGCTATTCGAGAGATAGGCGTGCAAAGTAGTGTGCCAACCACAGGACACTCCAGATTAAACTCCAATGACACTTCAAGCTGAGGATGACTTAGCGTCGATGTAAAGCGCGAGGTCCATCTGGGTGACCTCCCTCGAGATTGACTCCAAAGTGCAGTCCGTCTGCGAAACGTGTGATTTCCGAGTAGAGGACCTGTCATCATTGCATGCCGCCTCACAATGGATGAGCAGATCAGATACAGTGATCTAATAGTGACGACTTAATGAATGTCAAATATGAACTGTGTAACAGACATACTGTAAAAATAACAAATGTCTGTTTCAGTGACGGGACAATTGCAAATGTTTGTGTGCGTTTCAAAATTTCGAGAGGTTGCAGAATATATACTACTGGCCATTAAAATTGCTACACCAAGAAAAAATGCAGATGATGAACGGGTATTCATTGGACAAATATATTATACTAGAACCGACATGTGATTACATTTTCACGCAACTCGGGTGCATAGATCCTGAGAAATCAGTATCCAGAACAACCACCTCTGGCGGTAATAACTGCCTTGATACGCCTGGGCATCGGGCCAAACAGAGCTTGGATGACGTGTACAAGTACAGCTGCCCATGCAGCTTCAACACGATGCCACAGTTCATCAAGAGTAGTGACAGGCGTATTGTGACGAGCCAGTTGCTCGGCCACCATTGACCAGACGTTTTCAGTTGGTGAGAGATCTGGAGAATGTGCTGGCCAGGGCATCAGTTGAACATTTCCTGTATCCAGAAAGGCCCGTACAGGGTCAAGGGAAACCGCAGCCGTGGTCTCCGAGCTGATTGTCCGTGCTGCTGCAAACGTCGTCGAACTATTCGTGTAGATGGTTGTCGTCTTGCAAACGTCCCCATCTGTTGACACAGGGATCGAGACATGTCTGCACGACTCGTTACAGCCATGCGGATAAGATGCCTGTCATCTCGACTGCTAGTGATACGAGGCCGTTGGGACCCAGCACGGCGTTTCGTATTACCCTCCTGAACCCACCGATTCCATATTCTGCTAACAGTCATTGGATCTCGACCAGCGCGGGCAGCAACGTCGCGATACGATAAGCCGCAACCGCGATAGGCTAAAATCCGACCTTTATCAAAGTCGGAAACGTGATGGTACGCATTTCTCCTTACACGAGGCATCACAAAACGTTTCACCAGGCAACGTCGGTCAAATGCTGTTTGTTTATGAGAAATCGGTTGGAAACTTTCTTCATGCCATCACGTTATAGGTTTCGGCACCGGCGCTAACCCTGTGTGAATGATCCGAAAAGCTAATCATTTGCATATCACAGCATCTTCTTCCTGTCGGTTAAATTTCGCGTCTGTAGCACGTCATAGTCGTGGTGTAGCAATTTTAATGGCCAGTAGTGTATATTCACTAGTTTCTTGCCTTCAGCAAGTTAAAAACGAATAACAGAACGATGTTCAACTAATGCGGATGTTTCAAGCGGACTCGCCATCTTCAAATGTATTTTTGAGGTTATAAACAATTTTGATACATCACCTGATCAGGGCGCATCCCAGTGATGTCAACTTAAAGCTATGGAAGTACCAGTCTTGCCCTACTAACAGTTTTTTCCACAGACCAATTTGTCTCTTTAATTATTGAATGACCCTCGTATTACTACGTTTTGTGTCTGCCCACTCGTCTAATATAGGATACCTAGAAAGCTGTTTTCTCGGATCGCTAGACAACAATTCAAGCAAATCTTATTACGGAATTTAATACAGCAAGTTAAATTGGCAGTACTTAACTTTGCGTATTCACAAAGGTGTGTCGCAAGCAAATGGCGATATGTAAATAATCAGTGTCTTTTGGTATATACAATTTCAATGCAAGCAATACAATAGACTTCGTAAGTCACTCATGGAGCGTTTGCATGATGGCTTGCCTTCCAGTCCGGCCGCGTTATTATTATTTTTTTCCTTTATTGGATTTAGATTCCCCCCAGAGGGGCAGCAACACAATACGCCGCTCTGCAGCCTACAGGAAAGTTAAAAAACAGAATTAGGAGATATAACAATAGAAACAGGCCATAAAATGGTGACTGTTAAAACTGAAACAAGACGAAAATGTTGCGAAGAAAAAATAAAAACGAAAGGTCGGTGATGCTGATTAAAACACATAGTAAGCAGACAGGCACAACTAAAAAACACGGCGACAGTCTGGTTTGTGTTCGCAACAGGTAAAAGCACACCAAGTGACAGCCGTAATACTGACAGGGGGCGCACAACACTGAAAATTCACTTAAAACAGCACTATAGAGGCGACACGGCGGCAGATGGGGGCGGTGGAGGACCTGGACCAATGAGGGGGAGAAAGAGAGGGGTGGAGAGGAAAATAAAAAAGGGGGAGCCTATGGAGGGGCAGGAAGGGGGGGCAAGGTGGTGGCGAGAAGGAGTGGGGAAGGCAGTGGAGTCAGAGAGAGGATAGACAGGGGAAAAAACAGGATGGAAGGGGTGAAGAGGGACCCCAGAAAAGGGAAAGAGGGAGGGATGGGGAGGTGAGGATCAGAGTTGATAGGAGGGATAAATGGAGGGAGAGAGGGCATCATCTGGGAGGGGGAATTGATGGAAGCCACCTTGGAAAAGGAGATGAAGGGTATAGAAGTGGAGGGTAGGGGAGACACAGTGGTGAAGGAATGGCAGAGGATGGGGGTTGGAGAGGAGAGACGCAACCAGGGGATGAGGGCGATCAAGTCGGCGGGAGGTGTAGAGGACATGGATATGTTCGAGGAAAAGGAGCAGATGGGGGAAAGGAATCAGGTCATAGAGGATCTGCATGGGGGACGGGAGGCATATACGGAAGGTGAGGCGGAGTGCATGATGCTTGAAGATCTGGAGGGACTTATAGAATTTGGGATGCAGTGGATATCCAGGCAGGACTGGCATAACAGATGATGGGACGGATTACGGATTTGTAGGTGTGGAGGATGGTAGAGGGGTTCAACCCCCATGTATGGCCAGAGAGGAGTTTAAGGAGTCGGAGGCAGTTGTGGGCTTTGGATTGGACAGAGTGGAGATGAGAGATTCAGGTGAGATGACAGTCAATGGTGAGGCCAAGGCAGGTAAGTCTGTGGGAGAGGGGGTCAGGGCGGGTGCAGATGGTAAGGGAAAAATCAAGGAGTCTGGCCACGGCTAGGCGCCGCGGCGCTTATATTCTCTTTGTGTAGAGGCAGCTCCTGTCTCGGTGCCATCCTAGAGAGAGGTTCGTCAGTGTACTATTGGCTGACATCGTCTCACAGCCCTCTCTACTCTTCTACTCTTGATCGTCATGTTGGCGCTTGTCATTACGCCGGAACACTTTGAGCAAACAGAATACAGGGGAGATGGATTCTTACTCAGAATACTGGGAGATGGATTCTTACTCAGGCACTATTGTGCATGTCATTAATCAACAGAGGCAGGCTAGCGTGTTCGTGTCAACTTGGTCCTGGTTTTCACAGTGCAGTTCAGACAGCACAATCTTCAGATGTTTCTTGTTTGTGGCTGCAGCCTCATCTGACTGAATCATGTGTGTAACACAAATGATGCTGATTATTTGTTAGTGTTATTCCGAGTTGCATTGTTGGATTGAGTCGCATTGAACGACTTCCCATCAGTGGCTGAAGTGTCTCACATCAGGAATAGGAGCGAAAGTGTCCTGCAGTGGGAGTATATGTAAGTCTGGCAACCTGCACAATCCGAGCTTTTGATTGGTTACGTATAATTTCGAGTCCTGTCAGCTAAATAACTTGCTATCACTTTCTGTTACTCGTGAGCAGAGGCACTGCTAGAATACAATTGTCTAATTAAAATTTTAAGACAAGTACCACCCACCGCTGAAGGCACTGATGACAACAAATTTAACTATTTCTTGTTTGTGTCGTGTCACCAGATTCATCCACGTCGCGACGAATGTACGCTCCGTCGTGAACAAGAGCTGAGTGCTGCCCAGTTATATAGTACTGTGAAACCTATGTATCTGGACAAAATGAACTGATCTATAGCAAAACTGTAACCATTAGGTAAGATGATTACTGGATAACGATTGTCCTTAGAACAAGGCAGCAATTAAAGTTAACTTAAGATGATTACTGGATAACGATTGTCCTTAGAACAAGGCAGCAATTAAAGTTAACCGAGGCGTGACTATAGATTGCGAACAGTGCAGCCCACATTTTCCTAATCCTCTGCATGCTTGGGCTCTCGCTATGAGGCTGTCGGCAGAATGACACCTAACAAGGGATGGAAACTGACTACCTGACTCGGATATTTGATGTTGCTTTCTCCAGAAAACAAACAAAAGTGAGGCTGACTGATCCTGTTCCATCCTGTCTTAAGTTACTAGGTAAGGAAACACTGTTGTAATTGTCATTACTGTCTGTTACCTCCTTAAATGGATGCTTTAAAAATAAAGCTAGTTCGCTTTTAGAAGCGAATTTTTAGGAAACTTTGCAGATCTGTTATATTGGTCTCAGGTGGCTGTTACTAATCATCTACATCATCCCTGCAGAGCTATCCTTGAGCTCATGTCGCAATACTTCCTGCGAAGGAGCTTATTTAATATTTACCGACTTACTGTGAAAATTAATAATTATCAATTTGAATGGAGTCACCACCAAATTAAATTCATCCAAAAATATTAGCGTATCGAAAGAATAACTTTATCTAATTCCCATCACTCACTCGTGCTCGGACCAAACATAAATTCGTTATGGAAATTTCGTTAGCATTCGCTAAATAAAATATCTCGCTTCAGTTTAATCGAGTATCATTGAATGTTGCCATACGCATATATTAAAATCTCCAGTACTTTGAATTAGTACTGAGAATGTTACGCACCAGTTGTCAGACGTGTGGTGCATTTACCACGACATTTTTCGGGGCTACGTTATCCCTTTATCAAGTGCTATAAAACATAGAAACAAATCAAGTTCAAATGGTTCAAATGGCTCTGAGCACTATGGGACTTAACTTCTGAGGTCATCAGCCCCCTAGAACTTACAACTAGTTAAACATAACTAACCTAAGGACATCACACACATCCATGCCCGAAGCAGGATTCGAACCTGCGACCGTAGTGGTCGCGCGGTTCCAGACGGAAGCGCCTAGAACCGCTCTGCCACTTCGGCAAAATTTGGAGGTTAAAAAATCTTTCTAAAGTAATTGCATCGTAATTCCACTCCAGTATCGCATTTATTCGCCGACACCGAGCAAACGACAGTTAAAATGGCTCAGCTGTACATCAATATACATAAGAGATTTACAAGTGCAGGTTGTTGACACATGGTTGACGACATATGGACGTTTGGGGCTGCCCGTAAATCGTGCTCGAATAGCCAAATGGCAGTCAGCCTTCAGTGGCGCAGCGTTTCGGACGGTGCTTACGTCCCTGCCGCACGTGTACGCGAGAGGGGTTTGCGTTAAGTGTGTAACGGTGTGCCGAGGTAATACGTAGAACAAATCATGGCCTTTTCGTTCCGCAAATCAACACTGACATTTAGTTCCGTCAACGAATATGCTCAACCGAAGGCTTACGAGATAGAAGGTTGTTTACGGAACGAGGTAAAAATCGAACCTGACGTTCTAGGTGGAATACACTTGTCTACAGGGTGGTCCATTGATAGTGACCGGACCAGATATCTCACGAAATAAGCATCAAACGAGAAAACTACAAAGAAACTCGTCTAGCTTGAAGGGGAAAACCGGATGGCGCTATGGTTGGCCCGCTAGATGGCGCTGCCATAGGTCAAACGGATGTCAACTGCGTTTTTTTTTTAAAATAGGAACCCCCATTTATTATTATATATTCGTGTAGTACGTAAAGAAATATGAATGTTTTAGTTGGACCCCTTTTTTCGCTTTTTGATAGGTGGCGCTGTAATAGTTACAAACGTGTAAGTACGTGATATCAGGTAACATTCCGCCAGTGCGGACGGTATTTGCTTCGTGATACATTACCCGTGTTAAAATGGACCAGTTAGCAATTGCGGAAAAGGTCGGTATCGTACTGATGTATGGCTATTGTGATCAAAATCCTTAACGGGCGTATGCTATGTATCCTGCTCGGTATCCTGGACGATATCACCCAAGTGTCCGGACCGTTCGCCGGATAGTTACGTTATTTAAGGAAAGAGGAAGTGTTCAGCCACATGTGAAACGTCAACCATGACCTGCAACAAATGTTGATGCCCAAGTAGTTGTTTTAGCTGCTGTCGCGACTAATCCGCACATTAATAGCAGACAAATTGCGCGAGAATCGGGAATCTCAAAAACGTCGGTGTTGAGAATGCTCCATCAACATCAAATGGCTCTGAGCACTATGGGACTTAACTGCTGAGGTCATCAGTCCCCTAGAACTTAGAACTACTTAAACCTAACTAACCTAAGCACATCACACACATCCATGCCCGAGGCAGGATTCGAACCTGCGACCGTAGTGGTCGCTCGGTTCCAGACTGTAGCGCCTAGAACCGCTCGGCCACCCCGGCGGGCTCCATCAACATCGGTTGCATTCGTACCATATTTATGTGCACCAGTAATTCCATGGCGATGACTTTGAACGTCCTGTACAGTTCTGGCACTGGGCACAAGAGAAATTACGGGACTATGACAGATTCTCTGCACGCGTTCTTTTTAGCGACGAAGCATCATTCCCCAACATCGGTAACGTAAACTGGCATAATATGCACTATTGGGCAACGGAAAATCCACAATGGCTGCGACAAGTGGAACATCAGCGACCTTGGCTGGTTACTGTAGGGTGCGGCATTATGGGAGGAAGGATAATTGGCCCCCATTTTATCGATGGCAGTCTAAATGGTGCAATGTATGCTGATTTCCTACGTAATGTTTTACCGATGTTACTACAAGATGTTTCACTGCATGAAAGAATGGCGATGTACTTCCAACATGATGGATGTCCGGCACATAGTTCGCGTGCGGTTGAAGTGCTATTGAACAGCATATTTCATGACAGATGGATTGGTCGTCGAAGCACCATGCTATGGCCCGCACGTTCACCGGATCTGACGTCCCCGGATTTCTTTCTGTGGGGAAAGTGTGGTGTCACCGCCAGACACCACACTTGCTAGGTGATAGCCTTTAAATAGGCCGCGGTCCGGTAGTATACATCGGACCCGCGTGTCGCCACTATCAGTGATTGCAGACCGAGCGCCGCCACACGGCAGGTCTAGAGAGACTTCCTAGCACTCGCCCCAGTTCTACAGCCGACTTTGCTAGCGATGGTTCACTGACTTCTACGCTCTCATTTGCCGAGACGATAGTTAGCATAGCCTTCAGCTACGTTATTTGCTACGACCTAGCAAGGCGCCAGTATCCGTACTATTGATACTGTGAATCATGTACCATAAAGAGCGACGATCTCCATTAATGGATTAAAGTTAAGTTTTCCACCAGCTACGTCCGTTTTTCTCAATTCTAATTCCCTTGTCATGTTCCAGACCTCACGCCAGCCTACGTGAGCTAAAACGCGTGCATTTCGGCCTCCTTTACTAACACGGTTGGCTCTCCTGCCAACCACAACAGAAAGTTCAGGGATATTTGCTATCGTGATCCAGCGACAACGCCTGATAACATGCGTCAGCGCATTGTCAATGCATGTGCGAACATTAAGGAAGGCGAACTACTCGCTGTTGAGAGGAATGTTGTTACACGTATTGCCAAATGCATTGAGGTTGACGGACATCATTTTCAGCATTTTTTGCATTAATGTGGTATTTACAGGTAATCACACTGTAACAGCCTGCGTTCTCAGAAACGGGAAGTTCACAAACGTACATGTATCGCATTGGAACAACCGAACTAAAATATTCAAACGTACCTACATTCTGTATTTTAATTAGAAAACCTACCTGTTACGAACTGTTGGTCTAAAATTGTGAGCCATATGTTTGTGACTACTACAGCGCCATCTATCATAAAGCGAAAAAACGTGGTCCAACTAAAACATTCATATTTCTTTACGTACTACACGAATATGTAATAATAAATGGGGGTTCCTATTTTTAACAAACGCAGTTGATATCCATGTGACCTATGGCAGCTCCATGTAGCGGGACAACCATAGTGCCATCTGGTTTTCCCCTTCAAGCTAGACGAGTTTCGTTCTTTGTAGTTTCTTCGTGAGATATTGGGCCGGTCACGATCAATGGGACACCCTGTATAGTCAGCAGCGCGTCTATGTCAAGCTCGTGAATAAAGCGGCATGTGACGAACTACTACTCTGACACCGACAAGGGCTGCGTTTCTGCCGGCCGAAGTGGCCGAGCGGTTCTAAGCGTTACAGTCTGGAACCAGCGCGACCGCTACGGTCGCAGGTTCGAATCCTGCCTCGGGCATGGATGTGTGTGATGTCCTTAGGTTAGTTAGGTTTAATTAGTTCTACGTTCTAGGGAACTGATGACCTTAGAAGTTAAGTCCCATAGTGCTCAGAGCCATTTGAAACTTCTTTTTTTTTCTTTTTTTTTTTTTTACTGCGTTTCTGTCATTCGGGGGGAATGCTGGAGCCGTTACAGTTGAACACGCCGACCTGGGATTACGAACGATCCGCATCTTTGAGCTTCTATTCGAAGTGCCACAGGAATTGGTGACAGATGCCCTGCGCCCTTACGGAAGGGTTCTAGACCATTCGGCGGAAACGTGGGGGAGTTTCAAAACGTATCCTGTCATTAATGGCGTCAGACAAATACGGATTGAACTCCGAAAAAACGCTCCGTCATACTTGTACATCGCCGGATGTAGGGCGATTATAAACTACGACGGACAACCAAGGACGTGCTCAAGGTATGGGAAGGAGGGACACGTACGTACTGAGTGTACTCGACAAAGGTTGTTACAGGTGCCACGGGATGATCCACTATTCACACCGCATTCTGCTGTGCACCCCATGACCTACGTCGCCGCATTACTTGACGACGTAGGACGCGAGACAGAAACGTATCGGAACGTACAAACAGAGGCAGATCGTGGCGAGCCACGGAAGGGAGACGTTGCTCTGGACCGCCTGCAGAAGTCACAGGACGCCCTCTCTTCGGTGCCGCCTGCGGCCCCTTCAGATGAATTACAGACATCGGTAATTCGATGGCGCACGATTCCGATGTCCCCTATGAACAACCAGCGGCCATGCTGATCTTTGATTCAGAGGCTCGGCAACGAAAACAGCGATCACCAAAACGCCGTAAGAAGCGCCGCCTCACGGTGGAGAACGACCAATCTGAACCAGCAGGCAATTCTGAGGCGTTTTCGGGTACAGAGCATACGACCACGGATACAAAAGAACTGCGTAACGTGGGTGAAAGGGTGGCCAGCAGGACCTTCTGATGACGATGCTCCAGAAAGAGCGGAGGAGATCGATCGACGGCAACAGGCTGGTGAGGAGGTTACGGCGCCTACAACGCACGACAACAGTGGGCCGCCAGGGGACTGGTTAGAACTCCCACCCCCGTGGAGAACAGATGGTGGGAATAACGGCAGAGCATATAGGGGACGGCGGGGAAGTTAGAAAGAAAGCAGCCTGTGTAGAGAAGAATAAGCGACGGTAAAGCGCCCTATCTACGTTGACAGCCGTACGACAAGCTTATCGGTTAGCGTCTTAACATCAATAGCATTGGGACACCGGTAAAAATCAAGATGCTCCGTGACATGATAAAGGCTGCAGCTTTAGACGCAGCGCTATTACAGGAAGTTCGGGTGCTTCACCCCTCCGACTTTTACGGTTACGATATTTACTGTTCCCCGTGTAACGAGAGAGGCATTGGCACTGGGATGATATTGAAGGAAGGGATACGTGCAGGCGAAGTAGAGTATTTGCCATCTGCCCGTGGTACGGCCGCGACCGTATCAATATATACGGACCCTCAGGCTCGTATAAGAGAAGGGACAGAGCAGCTTTTTACGCCCATGAGGTTACACCGTTGTTCCGAGGGCGATACGACGCTTGCGTACTTGGCGGAGCTTTCAATTGCGTGCTCGACAGAAGGGACCAACATCCTGACTATACTTCTAGCCAAGAACTTAGGGAGCTGGTCAACGGGATGGAATTAGCCGATATATGGGACCTGAAGTATCGCAGCCAACCAGGATATACATTTTTTACGAGCCAGTACGAGAGCCGTTTGGATCGAATCTAAGTTTTAACGGCGTTAGCGATGTCGACGGTGGACGCAGAAATCTGGCCGACCGCGTGTACAGACCATGAAGCATATATTTTGAAACCTTCCCGTCTCCTCTATACCTCTTTTGTTATTGTTAACCTTCCCTTTTACAATAACCTTTGTAACCTTCCCTTAGGATTTCTCTCTCTTGCTTCATAATAACAAATGAAATCTTCCCTTTGGAATTTATTTTCTTTCTCAATCTTCGCATAAAAATTTAATTGCTGCTTATTAAAAGTGATTTTCTAATTATTTCGACGAAACATAGAATGTGTCGTCGTCGTGGCCCTCTGTCGTTATCTGCAATAACCCAAAACTGTTCCTTACCTTTTTTTACTGTTACTGGATCGCCATCTGACTCCTTCATCCAACTGCGACATGAATATACTTATTCTGGTTTGCTATAATCTAGTAACTGCTCGTGGGCTGTCATAGTAAGTGGCTGTATTTATTACCGAAGCTGACGTTATTCTTTATTAGCAAAGCTGACGTTATCCTTTAATTAATTTGACTGAAGTTACGTAATTCATAGTTACACATTTTCTTGACAACAATAAAATTTTGCAAAGTTTCACGTTGATGGTTTTTGGGATGTATTATAATTAGAAATGCAATATTGCTGGCAGAAGTTAATTATATTCTGAATGAAATGATTTTACAAACGCTCAAATGGGACTTACTTTTTACAATAATCTTATAACTAGCAGTGCGCAAACATACCTTCAGTTGTCTTGAGTTTCTCAAAAAATTAATTCAACAATATTAGTTCCTTTTATTATAATAGTTAGCTGATGTCTCTGTACATCCGTTTATAACCTCTTGTAAATCATAGCTACTGGCTGGCAGGCACACCGCTCCTCTCATCCTCTCGCTTCAGACCTGCTACAGACTCGCTTCACTTCTCGCTTACTACTGACTTCCTACCAACGATAAAGTGCGGTTTCTCCTGCCAACAATGCTTTATGGTGCAGACAATCCCTGCTACGATTACAAAATTTGTCAATGCGCGGTCTTTCCCGCTCTTTCAAATGGCTCTGAGCACTATGGGACTTAACATCTATGGTCATCAGTCCCTAGAACGTAGAACTACTTAAACCTAACTAACCTAAGGACATCACACAACACCCAGCCATCACGAGGCAGAGAAAATGCCTGACCCCGCCGGGAATGGAACCCGGTCGTGGGAAGCGAGAACGCTACCGCACGACCACGAGAAGCGAGCCTTTCCCGCTCTTTTCTTAAAATGTATCCATAAGCGGTCTCTCCCGCCCTTTTTAAAATTATAGCAATTTACGGTCTCTCTTGTCAACAATACTTTGGTGCAGACATTCCCTGCTACCATAATTATTTCCAACATGACAAATATTAATTATTCCTACTTAATCCTATTAATAAAATATAAACATCTTTCATACATTGTGATTTGACAATAGACAACTGAAATATACACATCTTACAATTTGTACTGTTAACCTTGATAGACAGCAGGTATGGAGACGGAGGCGTAATTGGAAGATGTACGTCTCCCACCTGCGTGATGCAGAATGCCGACGCATGGTGGAGGACGCGTGGCACAGCTGCCTCCGTCGACGGAATCCTCTCGGTTCTGTCCTGCAGTGGTGGATCGAGTGCGCGAAGCCAGCTTTACGGAGGACGTCAGTGGGTTACGGGAAGGAGGTTTCTCAATGGCAGCGCACGAACACTGAAGTGGCCCTGAGCACTATGGGACTTAACAGCTGAGGTCAGCAGTCCCCTAGAACTTAGAACTACTTAAACCTAACTAACCTAAGGACATCACACACATACATGCCCGAGGCAAGATTCTGACCTGTGAGCGTTGCGGTCGCGCGGTTCCAGACTGTAGCGCCTAGAACCGCTCGGCCACCCCGGCCGGCGCAAGACCACTGAGTTTTACTTTACGGCTCTCCGGGGACTGTTAGCTCAGCCACCTACACCAGAACGCCAGACGGCCGTCCACCGAGTCAAGGGGAAGCTGGTACAACTTGCGACGCTAAGGATGGCAGGTACGATGACACGCGCGAGGTCGCAGGACTGCCTGCCCAACGAGGTTCCCTCGATGCATTATATGATAAAGGAAAGAAGAAGGAGACGAAGGACGTCAATACATGAGATCGATCTCGATGATGGCCGTCGTTTTCAACACAAAAGGGCATAGCACAGACGTTCATCGATTCTATGCGAGCAACGGAGAGCGCCAAAACGAGCTGCGGAACGTCCCTGAAGAGATCCCAGACGCGACGCGTGTGGACGGAGAAGCGGATGTGTTATCTGAAATTACATGTCAGGAGCTGGAGGAAGCGATTACACGAGGTGCCTGCAACAAGTCCCCAGGTCCAGACGGATTCCCGTTGGAATTTTACCGTGCCTTTGTGACCATTATGACACCGCCGTGCTTATGCATGTTTAATGAGCTTCTGCGGCAAGAAGTACCGGTTCCCATTAAATTCACGGAAGGGCTCACGATCCCGATACCCGAGACCCGTGGTGGCAAACAGCCTTGTGATTATCGCCCCTTGACCCTCCTTCATCGTGACTACAAGATCATTATGCACTTACTGGGCAGCCGTAGCAAAACGTTGCTGGTGAATCGAATACATGCCATCTCCGGGAGGCACTAGTTGCTATAGATTCCGATCATGCTTTTGTTCGAATGGATCATGTGCATATTAAAAAACTAAAAACCCGTCTCGATTGTGAAAAAAGCACCTAGTGTTAAATGTTAACCCAGGTTTCGGCGTAGATAACTACACCTTCTTCAGAACAACAATAAAACCCACAAGTGCCTAAGAAGACCTTTGTCAGTGATTAAAAGAACACCATAGCTATACATTTATAAACGAAAAAGAAAAGGAAAACACAAACAGAACATACGTACAAAGTCAAAACCACTACTTAACTTCATTGTATACGCTCCACCTCACATCAGCCTATGTTCGATGGGCCATGACCCGCCATAAACTGCAGCTACAAACGGTCGCTCACTTACAAGCCTGACCCGCTACCTATGCACATGCGCAAGACAAGGGAAGTTACTTGAATGCGCATGCGCGTTCGAATACGAGGTAGTTTATACATGGGGCGGGGCTAAATAGCCCATATATTCCCAACCGTGGATCAACGTATATCAAAAAATGAAATGGATAGAGCAAGAGACGAGCTAAATAAGAGATTAAACCTAAGAGTAACCGCACACGGTTGCTATGCTAGTAAAGAAACTTATATATGAAGGTACCTATGACAACAGGAGGAACTCTTAAAAACTATTCCTAAAGCCAGTAGCTAGCCTGAGGGGGGAGGGGGGGGGGGACGTAATCTAAAGACGTCGTAGTAATAAAGATATACGGATAAAACGTGAGGTGTTCAACTGGCTAAAATCATCTTCATCGTTAAAGGAAAATGAGGATAAAAAGAAAGAAGATGAACAGCTTGACCAAACGCGCTCGCCAATCAGCGACCCAGCCGGGAATCGAACCCAGGCCCGTAGGACGGCAATCCGTCACGCTGACCACTCTGCTATCGGGGAAACGTTATATTGGTCTTTTGAAACGAGATTTTGAGACCAATTGTATCAACTTGTTTTTGCAGTTCGAGGGTCTGTTCTTTGGCTTCTTCCCAGGTCTCGGCTAGTAGGTCTATATCATCTGCAATGCCTAGAAAAATGACTCTGATGACTTCGTTTTTGCTTCTAGTTCTATTCGACTATGGATTTTCGTGTATCACTTTCTAACTACTTTTTGTAGGTCGCAGTTAAATAGCAGTGGAGAGAGTTCATCTCCTTATCGTCCTCCAGTTTTATCTCAAAAGAGCCGGAGAGTTCTCCAACGAATTTGACTTTGGAGTACGTATTCGCAAGGGGTTCTCTGGTTAAGTTAGTGGTTTTGTTGTCTGGATTTAATTCTTTTAGTATCGAGATGAGGGATTCCCAGCGTATTGTGTCGTATGCTTTCTGAAAGTCAATGAAAGTGATAACATATGATTTTTCTCTTGATTTTTGGTGGCTATGAGGTTTCTGAGGTTTACGATTTGTTCCAAGCAGGATCTTCCTTTCCTGAAACCCGCTTGGTAGTATCCAAGTTGATGGTCTAGTGGGGGTTCTGCCCTGTTTAGTAGGAATTTAGAGAATTCCAAAACAGACCCATCTGAAGTTTTGGAACCTTTCTTATGAATGGGTGAAACCTGTCTTCCATTTGTCCAGATTTCATCAAAGATGTTTCAGAGACAGTCTACAGCATTTGTTTTGACATTTTTCCATTGTTCAACTGTAATTTGTTTTCCTCCCGAGGCTTGATAGTTCTTGAGATTTGAAATTACTGTATGTAGTTCTTTGGCGGAGGCTGGTTAAAAGTTAGAGTTGGTTATTGTTGAGGCCTTAAACCTCTTTTTTTCTGTGCGTTCTTCACACCTGAGCAGGTTTCTGAAATATTCTACCATTATTGCCGGCCAGAGTGGCCGTGCGGTTCTAGGAGCTTAAGTCTGGAACCGAGCGACTGCTACGGTCGCAGGTTCGAATCCTGCCTCGGGCATGGGTATGTGTGATGTCCTTAGGTTAGTTAGGTTTAATTGGTTCTGAGTTATAGGCGACTGATGACCTCAGAAGTTAAATCGCATAGTACTCAGAGCCATATGAACCGTTTTTTTCTAGCAATATTTTGCAATTATCCCTGTTGTAGTGGGCAGTATCTCCGTTTTGTCTTGGAGCTGTAGGGTCGGTGGGCTGTTTTTGGTTGTTTTTTGTTTAAAAATCTTTGTGTTGTTTTTGATCTGAAAGAGGAGTTGGTCTTCTTGGGCTGTTTTGAATTCTTTAGATATCTTCGCTCACTAATTTTCTTATGTCTAAGAAGTTTGACTGTTATGGCCATTTTTCTGTTACTTCCACTGTTGCCATGCTTTTCCTCTTAGTTCAAAGAGTCTGTTATATTCTTATGCTCACCAGGCGTGCCTTTTGGCTCTGGTTACGAGAGAGAATTTTTCGGTTTCAGTTATTAGGCTTTCATTTATTTGACCCCAGTTTTTCCTTTTTCAGATGATTTCAAGCTTTGTTTTAGAAAGGTAGTGATCAGAATCTATGTTACCTCCGCTGAGGTCTTTGACATTTTGTATTTCTTTATGGAACTTTAGTTTCATTTGCCACATGATCAAGTTAGAATTCACATAGGTGTCAGTTTGGTGAGACTCATGTTTTCTGTTTTTCGACCAGCTATTTAATAGCTGTGGATTTCGGGATCATGTTGTGTGCTTGGCATAGTTCTATCAAATGGTTCGAATGGCTCTGAGCGCTATGGGACTTAACATCTGTGGTCATCAGTCCCCTAGAACTTAGAACTACTTAAACCTAACTAACCTAAGGACATCGCACACATCCATGCCCGAGGGAGGATTCGAACCTGCGACCGTAGCAGCAGCGCGGTTCCGGACTGAAGCTTCTAGAACCGCTCGGCCACAGCGTCCGGCTAGTAATTCTATCAGCCTAAAGCCATTTTGATTAGTTCTGTTATGTGCTACGCAGTTTCTAACTTTTTTAATATATTTCTTCTCCTTCCCTGTCTGTGTATTGAAGCTCCCCATAAATAGAGCATTGTGTTTTTTGGGGGGGGGGGGGGGGGGGGGTTTATACGCAAAATCATTTAGCTGGCTCCAAAAACGTTCCAACTTTTCTTTGTTTCTTCTACTGTTTTCATTTATAAGGCCATTTGCTCTAGCGATCGTGTACACTTTGTTAGCAGATTTGAAGGTAAATCTGGAGAAACTTTCGGATTACGACTCAAAGTTGGTAATGGAATCCACAGTATTTTTGTCTATTATAAAACCAGTTAAATGATGTGGTGTGTTTTTTGTAATTTTTTTGCGCTCCTTTCCTTTGCATGTTCTGAAGCCTCCAGAATCTAAATTGTTTCCATCCATGGATCTGGTTTCTTGTAGGGCCGTTATGAGAATTTTGTGGATCTTGAGTGTGTCTGTAAGATGTTTTAATTTTCAAGTTTTTAGAAGAGAATTTACGGGGAAAGTAGCCATGTAACTTGGTTTTCTATCCTTAACCTTGCTTGAGGTTACAAGACGCTCCCACTCGTTTCTGTTTAATGCTGCAAACTCCTTGAATCGGATTGTCTGCTTGAGCACTTTCGTATGGTGGATTGTCCATTTGGGATAATGCGTTCTACATCAAACTCTTTCATGACTGATAATATAACGTATGTGGTGGCTGCTATTGTTAGAGCCATCGGTTTAAAGCTACAATTGTTAGCCCAGGAAGTTTTTCTCAGCCACCCCTAACCTGTGCAACAGAGCTGACCAAAGGCCGCCTAATGTGGGGACAGCCGCCTCCGGATTTTGATTTCTGTGTTGGTCCGTGGGTGGTGTCTTATTTCCCTCCTACCCTGCGTATCTGCAGAGCCCTCTGCTATCCTATTCGCCACCTGATGACGTGTCCGGTAGGGGAACACAACCCCCCTCCCTCTCCCTACGGGTATTGGTATTTCAGACTGGAGAAATATTATCTTATCATGAAAATTCACTTGAACATAACAATTTTGACTTAACACTTTTAACAAGGAAAATAATATCACCATTTCGAGTCATACGTTGAGAGGGAGAAAAGTACTGGCGCAGTTTTGAAACGGGTGTTTGCAGTAGCGAAGTAGCTAATAAGTCGTGGATACGTTGAAAACGAGGAGGAGATTAGTGTTTAACTTCCCGTCGACAACGAGGTTATTAGAGATGGAGCGCAAGCTCGGGTGAGAGAAGGATGGGGAAGGAAATCGGCCGTGCCCTTTCAAAGGAACCATCCCAGCATTTGCCTGAAGCGATTTAGGGAAATCACGGAAAACCTAAATCAGGATGGCCGGAGACGGGATTGAATACGTTGAAAAATTCCATTCATCAAGTAAAGGTCAATTTATGATGTCTCTTGAACTTATAGTAGAGTTTGATAGTTTTCTCGCAGAGCACACTGAACAATATGGAAATCCGGAGCTTGGACACACAAGTTATCTGCCTTCAACAATGTGCGCTGAAATAATAGAACTGCTTTCTGAACGAATAAAAAGAATTATCGTAAGTGATGTCAAATAGGACAAAGATTTCTCTTTAATAATAGATTCTACTGAGGACATTTTACATAGCCGCTCAGGATTAGGCGAGCTGTCTAGGCGCTGCAGTGATGGACTGTGTGGCTGCTCCCGGCGGAGGTTCGAGTCCTCCCTCGGGCATGGGTGTGTGTGGTTGTCCTTAGGATAATTTAGGTTAAGTAGTGTGTAAGCTTAGGGACTGATGACCTTGGTCCCATAAGATTTCACACACACACACACATTTTACATACTGATCAACTATTTTTCGTGTTAAGATATGTAAACGACAATATGAGCCAGTTGAACGCTTCCTTCTGTTTTTATTAAACCCGGGACACGAGTCTGAAAAGTTAGCTGAGTCCTGTCGACAAATTCGGTTGATATTACTGACTGTAGAGACCAGTCATCAATGTAAGCAACTTGTCAGGAGCCGACACTGATTTGCAGACACACATTAAAGATCGAAATCGGAAAGCGCATTATTTGCCTCGTGCAGCACATTCTTTGAATGTAGTCGGCACTAGTGCTGCAAGCTGTTGTCAGGATGCATGTTCGTTTTTCAGTTAGTGCAAAACGTTTATAGTTTTTTCTCTGGCCCTACACAACTGTGAGGCCAACTTCTTTCCTTCATGAAACCAGGAAGCAAGGCAGTTAAACGTTTATCAAAAACATGTTGGTCAGTAAGAGAGGAAGCTTGCGTAAGTCGGAATGAAAACAGAGAGCGTTATCGATGCCCTCACACTTGTTACCAATAATACCTGTGAGAAACCACTTGGGCGAAATGAGGCTTCAATTTTACTGGATCAAGTCAGTTGATTAGAAACAGTATTCATGATGACAATTTGGAAAGACTTATTACAGAGATTTAATAGTGTAAATGGGAAAGTGCTGCGACTGCTACGGTCGCAGGTTCGAATCCTGCCTTGGGCATGGATGTGTGTGATGTCCTTAGGTTAGCTAGGTTTAAGTAGTTCTAAGTTCTAGGGGACTGATGACCGCAGCAGTTGAGTCTCATAGTGCTCAGAGCCATTTGAACCTTTTTTTTTTTGGGAAAGTGCAAAATGTAAATACCGATACTGAAATAGAGCAAGAATTATATGGACCACTTGACATAATCAACTATTATGAAAATAAATCCACAGTGACTTCACTGATATGGACTACGAATGCATCTATAAAAGTTCAGGGAAACGCAGACTTCATGTTGATAACGAAGCGGACACTGAAGAAGTTCTTCTGACTGGTAGGGAGAAATTTATATTCGAAACATTATTCCCAATACTCGACAACTTGTTCTCTGAATTAGTAATGCGGAAGGAAAGTTATAAAACACTGTTAAATTCCCTTATAGTATTCAGTAAACCTAAGAACAGTTCATCAGACGCTATTTTTGAACGCGCAGCAAAACTCCAACCGTCATATGAAACTGATTTAGAATTTTCCTTTCAAAGGGAATGTCTACATTTCACGGCACTTTTGAAATCTTGTGAGATTAGTGATGTACCAGTCTAAATGAGTAAATTTCTACGAAAGAGGGGTTACAGTCCATATTTCCAACTATTGACATTGCTCTTAGAATGTTTCTTTGTACGGCACTTACAAGTTGTTCAGCAGAACACTCGTTTTCGGCTCTTAAAAGCCTGAAATCGTCCCAGCATTCTACCTAGTCTGATGAGGGAGTGAACGCCTTATCAATTCTTCACATCGAATCGGACTTCCTAACTCATGACCGCCTTAAGTATGAAGATATGATTAACGAGTTTGCTGCCAGCAAAGCCAGACACAAACTTTACTGACTGGTGAATTTTGTTTATTTCTTCATATATCTTACAATATGATTTTTACTAGCAACTTAGAGCACATTCATTGCGATTTAAAAACTATATAGTTACTATTTATAACGTATATCCGGAGGGGCGCTTATATTACGGTGTGCCTAAGGGCGCTAAAATTTTAAATACACCACTGCTTATGTCTCCCCTTGTTACACCGAACACTCTTAGACCTGTTCACCTATGTTTCCTTTATAGCCAATATAGAACTGAAGCAATATCTAAGACACCCTCTCACAGAGCTAGGTGAGGAAACACTCAAACTACGGTACTCTGCGGTATGAATATCAAATTCGGAATACCAATATCTGGTACTCTGAGACAAGGTTTACCAAGTTTCCATAGCCTCAACATACGAGATATTTCTAGATGCAATAATTTGGCAACAGCTGTAAGCATTGTAGAAATTTATTTTATGAACTTCTTATATGCTATCAGTTTCGGCATTACATTGATGGCATCTTCAGGTCCCACACGTCATCAATGTAATGCTGAAACTGGTAGCATATAAGAAGTTCCCAAAATAAATTTCTACAATACATGCGGCTGTTGGTAAATTATTGCATCAAGAAATACATTCCAGCCGTTGTCCCACAGTCCACAATGGATCAACAAAGACATACGAGATATGTTTGTTCTGGCAGTCGATTCACTACGCACTGCAATGTTTCTGCACATCTTCCCAGAACTGTAATATTTGCTGACAGCTTAAATAGTGTCCAAAATCGCGAATCAATGACAGCAATGAGGGTTATGGTCTAAAAATCAACGTAAGTAAAAGAAAATTAAGAGTCACCAGCAATAAAGACGTAAGAAGCAGTATTCTAAACATTAATGGCACACTTATTGAACAAGTAAACAAACACACATATCTGAGAACTAACACTAGCAACCAATGGTATAACTCGCAAGAAATTAAAATCTATATTCAAAAAGCTAGAGCTAAGTTTTCTACGAGGGGAGTTGAATAAGTAACACAATACAATTTCTTTCTGAAAGATAGGCCATGAAAATAGCTACACCATGAAGAAATACAGGTAATAAACGGGTATCCATTGGACAAATGTGTTATACTAGGACTGATATGTGATTACATTTTCACGCAATTTGGGTGCACAGATCCTGAGAAATCAGTACCCACAACAACCACCTCTGGCCACAATAACGGCCTTGATACGCCTAGGCATTGAGTCAAAAAGAGCTTGGATGGCGTGTACAGGTACAGCTGCCCATGCAGCTTCAACACGATACCAAAGTTCATCAAGAGTAGTGACTGGCATATTGTGACGAGCCAGTTGCTCGGCCAGCATTGACCAGACGTTTTCAGTTAGTGAGAGATCTGGAGAATGTGACAGCCAGGGAAGCACTCGCACATTATCTGTATCCAGAAAGGCCCGTACAGGTCCTGCAACATGCAGTCGTGCATTATCCTGCTGAAATGTAGGGTTTCGCAGTGGTCGAATGAAGGGTAGAGCCACGGGTCGTAACACATCTGAAATGTAACGTCCACTGTTCAGAGTGCCGTCAATGCGAACAGGAGGTGAGCGAGACTTGTAACCAATGGCACACCCTACCATCACGCCGGGTGATACGCCAGTGTGGCGATGACGAATACACGCTTCCAATGTTCGTTCACCGCGATGTCGCTAAAGACGGATGTGACCATCACGATGCTGTAAACAGAACCTGGATTCATCCGAAAAAATGATGTTTGCCATTCGTGCACCCAGGTTCGTCGTTGAGTACACCATCGCAAGCGCTCCGGTCTGTGGTGCTGCAGCGTCAAGGGTAACCGCAGCCATTGTCTCCGATCTGATAGTCCATGCTGCTGCAAACGTCGTAGACCTGTTCGTGCAGATGGTTGTTGTCTTACAAACGTTCCCATCTGTTGATGCAGGGATCCAGACGTGGCTGCACGATCCGTTACAGCCATGCGGATAAGATGCCTGTCATCTCGACTGCTAGTGTTATGAGGCCGTTGGGATCCAGCACGGCGTTCCGTATTACCCTCCTGAACCCACCGATTCTATATTCTGCTAGAAGTCATTGGATGTCGACCAACGCGAGCAGCAATATCGCGACACGATAAACCGCAATCGCGATAGGCTAAAATCCGACCTTTATCAAAGGAGGAAACGTGATGGTACGCATTTCTCCTCCTTACACGAGGCATCACAACAACGTTTCACCAGGCAACGCCGGTCAACTGCTGTTTGTGTGTGAGAAATCGGTTGGAAACTTTCCTCAAGTCAGCAAGTTGTAGGTGTCGCCACCGGCGCCAACCTTGTGTGAATGCTCTGAAAAGTTAATCATATGCTTATCACAGCATCTTCTTCCTGTCGGTTAAATTTCACGTCTGCAGAACGTCATCTTCGTGGTGTAGCAATTTTAATGGCCATTAGTGTAGGTTGATTTTATTCAAGATTCAAATACACCATATTATTCCCCATGCTTTTGGCTCAAAAACTCTATTTTTCAACACATTCTCCGTTCAATACGACGGCCTTACTTCACCTTCTTTGGAGGGCCTGTATGTCTGCATGGTACGTCCCTACTGATCGATGTCGGATCCAACGTCTTACGGCGTCAGTAACCTCCACATAAACCACGTACAGCTTCCTGTGGAGTGCATCCTTCATTGCGCCAAACAGCTGAAAGTCGAAAGGTGAGAGATTTGGACTGTATGGTAGGCGAGAAATTCCAGTACAATGAAGTTTTGTTAGCTTCTCTTAGGTGCACGAACTTGTGTAAGGTCTTTCGTTGTCATGAAGGAGGAGAAGTCCCTTTGCATCTTTGTTGCGATGAACATGTTGAATTCGTTTCTTCAGCTTTCTGAGAGTAGCACAGTAAACTTCAGCTTGATCGTTGCACCATGATGGAGGACATCAAGAAGAATAACCACTTCAGAGACCTAGAAGGCCGTCGCGCTGAGGGTGCGCCTTTGAACTTTTTCTTCGGAGGACAGGTGATGTGGCGCCACTTCAAGGATTCCCATTTTGTGTCCGGTTCGATGTTACGAACCCATGTGTCATCACGTTGGACGATGTTCGGCAAAAAATTTTCGGGATCAGTCTTTAATGCTCCAGCAATTCCGCAAACATGGTGCTTCGTTGCCCTTTATGGTCTTCAGTTAGCTGGCGAGGAACCAGCGGACACACGCCTTTGAGTACCCCAACTGGTGGATGTTCGTGTCAGCACTACCAACAGAGACGTCGAGTTGAGCAGCGAAGTGTTTGTGTTTTCTCGATCACTTTGAATGAGAGTGTCCGCACGTTCCAACACTGCAAGAGCCACAGCTGTGTGCGGCCGACCGGCACGCGGGGGATACGACAGGTCTGGTCGACCTTGTAGTGGTGATGACAGACGCCTCGCCCAACGAGTCGCCGTGCTTTTGTTCACCGCCAGGTCTCCATAGACATTCCGTAAGCGCCTATTGATATCCGTGATGCTCTACTTTTGCATCAAAATAAATTCAATGACAGGTGTTTGCTTGAAATGAACCTCCGCTACAGAAGCCATTTTTGAAGGATACACATATCGCTGCCTTCTAACGGAACTACAGTAGCTTAATCGGGAATGTTCCACGATGTAAAACAACGAATTCAGCATTTTTTTCAACCGAAATTCCCCGGAAAAAAGTATTGCATTATTTGTTGCACGTCCCTCGTAGAATGAATAGGGTGATGAAGAGTCATTAACCTTCAATCGAAGTAAGATTTAGGTTTGTACGTTGCTACATATTTCCAATGCTCTTCTATGGAGCTCACACTTGAACTTTGACCGAGACGACACGAGGCATTTGAGACGTGGCTGTACATGAAAATGCTGAGAGTCCCATGGGCAAATGAAACCAGTAATAACGACAACAAAATGAAGAAAGAAAAAGAAATGCTAAAAAAAGTAAAATGCAGAAAAGTACAACATCTGAGCTGTGTGATAAGGAATAGTACGAACTGTAAATTTCTACAGAACATTCTTCAAGAAAACATACCTGGTAAGAGAGGACGAGACATAAGAAGAAATTTTGGCTCGGTAACTAAAGGACGCGGACTTCACACAAGAGCGCGGAACTTTTCCGAATAGTCAAAAGCAATGTAGCTATGGTGGTCACCAATATCCGGAAAAGATAGCACTAGAAAAAGAAAAATACTCTTGACGTCATTTATTCAAGCTATGATCTCCCAGCCAGTTACACATGCTGCAGATATTGACGGGCTTACTATAGTGTGCTCGTTTTATCGTCTGCAGCATATGTATGAATGCGTTTGTCCGAGGTCGACAACATAAGTGACGCGAATGCCCGCCATTTGAACCTGTATTCTCTTCCATCTTCACTTATGTTCTGACCACATAAAATAATTACTTCCAGTTTTTGAGGTTGCAAGTTTCTTAAGCACCTACTAGTATTACCCTCTGGGTTATATTAATTTCCTGCAAAGGAACATTCTGGAAGAATGCTTCTATCACAGCGAACGCGTAAAAGGTAAAATTTGGCAACTATTCTTTCATTATCTGTCTACTTCATTGTCATTCCAGTCCTGTGGCTTACATAACACACTGGAAAATTGGAAACTTGTGGTAAGGTCTTATGGGACCAAACTACTGAGGTCATCGGTCCCTAAGCTTACGCACTATCTAGTGTAACTTAAACTAACTTACACTAAAGACGACACACACACACCCACGCCCGAGGTAGGCCTCGAACCTCCGACGGAGGGAGCCCCGCAGACCGTGACAAGATGCCGTAGACCGAGCGGCTACACCGCGCGGCCATAACACACTGAGGTGACAAAAATCGTAGGGTATCTCCAAACATTGCATCAGACCTCTATCGCACGGCGTACTGCAGCGGACCGATGTGGCATTGGACTCAACAAATCGTTGGAGGTCCCTGCAGAAATTTTGAGGCATGCTGCCTCTACAGCCGTCCGTATTTGCGAAAGTGTTATCGGTGCTGGATTTTGTACACGAACTGACCTCTCAATTATATCCCATAAATGTTGAATAGGGTTCACATCTGGCGATCTCGGTGGCCAAATCATTCACTTGAACTGTCCAGAACGTTCTTCAAACCAATCGCTAACAATTGTGCCCCGGTGATATGGCGTATTGTATTCCGTAAAAATTCCATCGTTGTTTGGGAACATGGAGTCCACGAAGGGCTGCAAATGATCTCCCAGGTAGCTGAAAATAGCCATTTCTAGCCAATGATCCAGTCCATTCCATGCACACGGCCCAGACCGCTATGGAGTCACCGCTAGCTTGCACAGTGCCTTGTTGTCAACATGAGTCGCTGGCTTTGTGGCTCTTAGCCACACTCGAACCCTACCACCAGCTCTTACCAGCTGCAGTCGGGGCTCTTCTGACCGGACCACGGTTTTATATTTGTCTAGGACACAACTGATATGGTCACGAGCCTATGAGAGGCGCTGCAGGCGATGTCGTGCTGTTAGCAAAGACACTCGCGTCGGTCGTGTGCTGTCATAGGCCACTAACGCCAAATTTTGGCGCACTCAACGTAAAGGGTACGCACGCCGTACGTCCCACATTGCATTCTGCTGTTCTGTCACGCAGTGTTGCTTGCCCGTTACCACTGACAAAATTATGCGAACTACGCTGCTCTCATGATACTTCCTGGCAGATTAAAACTGTGTGCCGGACCGAGACTCGAACTCGGGACCTTTGCCTTTCGTGGGCAAGTGCTCTACCAACTGAGATACCCAAGAACGACTCACGCCTCGTCCTTATAGCTTTACTTCTGCCAGTACCTCATCTCGTACCTTCCAAACTTTACAGAAGCTCTCCTGCGAAAGGCAAAGGTCCCGAGCTCGAGTCTCGGTCCGGCACACAGTTTTAATCTGCCAGGAAGTTTCATATCAGCGCACACTCCGCTGCAGAGCGAAAATCTCATTCTGGAAACATCCCTCAGGCTGTGGCTAAGCCATGTCTCCCAATATCCTTTTTGTTTCAGGAGTGCTAGTTCTGCAAAATTCGCAGGAGAGCTTCTGTGAAGTTTGGAAGGTAGGAGTGAGGTACTGGCAGAAGTAAAGCTGTGAGGACGGGGCGTGAGTCGTGCTTGGGTAGCTCAATTGGTATAGCACTTGCCCACGAAAGGCAAAGGTCCCGAGTTCGAGTCTCGGTCCGGCAGACAGTTATATCTGCCAGGAAGTTTCATATCAGCCCACACTCCGCTGCAGAGTGAAAATCTCATTCTACGCTGCTCTCAGTTGTGGTGTCACCGCCAGACACCACACTTGGTAGGTGGTAGCCTTTAAATCGGCCGCGGTCCGGTAGTATACGTCGGACCCGCTTGTCGCCACTATCAGTGATTGCAGACCGAGCGCCGCCACACGGCAGGTCTAGAAAGACTTCCTAGCACTCGCCCCAGTTGTACAGCCGACTTTGCTAGCGATGTTTCACTGACAAATTACGGTCTCATTTGCCGAGACGATATTTAGCATAGCCTTCAGCTACGCCATTTGCTACGACCTAGCAAGGCGCCAGTATCTACACTACATGACTACTCTGCAATTGACATTTAAGTGCTTGGCAGAGGGTTCATCGAACCACAATCATACTATCTCTCTACTATTCCACTCCCGAACAGCGCGCGGGAAAAACGAGCACCTAAACCTTTCTGTTCGAGCTCTGATTTCTCTTATTTTATTTTGATGATCATTCCTATCTATGTAGGTTGGGCTCAACAAAATATTTTCGCATTCGGAAGAGAAAGTTGGTGACTGAAATTTCGTAAAAAGGTCTCGCCGCGACGAAAAACGTCTTTGCTGTAATGACTTCCATCCCAACTCGTGTATCTTATCTGCCACACTCTCTCGCCTATTACGTGATAATACAAAACGAGCTGCCCTTTTTTGCACCCTTTCGATGTCCTCCGTCAATCCCACCTGGTAAGGATCCCACACCGCGCAGCAATATTCTAACAGAGGACGAACGAGTGTAGTGTAAGTTGTCTCTTTAGTGAACTTGTTGCATCTTCTAAGTGTCCTGCCAATGAAACGCAACCTTTGGCTCGCCTTCCCGACAATATTATCTATGTGGTCCTTCCAACTGAAGTTGTTCGTAATTTTAACACCCAGGTACTTAGTTGAATTGACAGCCTTGAGAATTGTGCTATTTATCGAGTAATCGAATTCCAACGGATTTCTTTTGAAACTCATGTGAATCATCTCACACTTTTCGTTATTTAGCGTCAACTGCCACCTGACACACCATACAGCAATCTTTTCTAAATCGCTTTGCAACTGATACTGGTCTTCCGATGACCTTACTAGACGGTAAAGTACAGCACCATCTGCGAACAATCTAAGAGAACTGCTCAGATTGTCACCCAGGTCATTTATATAGATCAGGAACAGCAGAGGTCCCAGGACGCTTCCCTGGGGAACACCTGATATCACTTCAGTTTTACTCGATGATTTGCCGTCTGTTACTACGAACTGCGACCTTCCTAGGTCCGCAGCTTGATTAGAAGTCGCTTGTGAGGAACGGTGTCAAAGCTTTCCGGAAATCTAGAAATACGGAATCAACTTGAGATCCCCTGTCGATAGCGGCCATTACTTCGTGGGAATAAAGAGCTAGCTGCGTTGCACAAGAGCGATGTTTTCTGAAGCCATGCTGATTACGTGTCAATAGATCGTTCCCTTCGAGGTGATTCATAATGTTTGAATACAGTATATGCTCCAAAACCATACTGCAAACCGACGTCAATGATATAGGTCTGTAGTTAAATGGATTACTCCTACTACCCTTCTTGAACACTGGTGCGACCTGCGTAATTTTCCAATCTGTAGGTACAGATCTATCGGTGAGCGAGCGGTTGTATATGAGTGCTAAGTAGGGAGCTATAGTATCAGCGTGATCTGAAAGGAACCTAATCGGTATACAATCTGGACCTGAAGACTTGCCCGTATCAAGCGATTTGAGTTGCTTCGCAACCCCTAAGGTATCTATTCTAAGAAACTCATGCTAGCAGATGTTCGTGTTTCAAATTCTGGAATATTCCATTCGTCTTCCCTGGTGAAGGAATTTCGGAAAACTGCGTCCAATAACTCAGCTTTAGCGGCACAGTCGTCGGTAACAGTACCATCGGCACTGCGCAGCGAAGGTATTGACTGCGTCTTGCCGGTTGTGTACTTTACATACGACCAGAATTTCTTCGGATTTTCTACCAAATTTCGAGACAATGTTTCGTTGTGGAACTTATTAAAGGCATCTCGCATCGAAGTACGTGCCAAATTTCGCGCGTCTGTAAATTTTAGCCCATCTTCGGGATTTCGCGTTTTTCTGAACTTCGCATGCTTTTTCCGTTGCCTCTGCAACAGCGCTCGGACCTTTTTTGTGTACCACGGGGGACCCGTTCCATCTCTTACCAATTTATGAGGTATGAATCTCTCAATTGCTGTTGCTACTATATCTTTGAATTTGAGCCACATCTCGTCTACATTCGCATAGTCAGTTCGGGAGGAATGGAAATTGTCTTTTAGGAAGGCTTCTAGTGACACTTTATCCGCTTTTTTAAATAAAATTATTTTGCGTTTGTTTCTGATGGATTTGGAAAAAACTGTATTGAACCTAGCTACAACGAACTTATGATCACTAATCCCTGTATCAGTCATGATGCTCTCTATCAGCTCTGGATTGTTTGTGGCTAAGAGGTCAAGTGTGTTTTCGCAACCATTTACAATTCGCGTGGGTTCGTGGACTAACTGCTCGAAATAATTTTCGGAGAAAGCATTTAGGACAATCTCGGAAGACGTTTTCTGCCTACCACCGGTTTTGAACAAGTATTTTTGCCAACATACCGAGGGTAGGTTGAAGTCCCCTCCAACTATAACCGTATGAGTGGGGTATTTATTTGTTACGAGACACAAACTTTCTCTGAACTATTCCGCAACTGTATCATCGGAGCCTGGGGGTCGGTAGAAGGAGCCAATTATTAACTTAATTCGGCTGTTAAGTATAACCTCCACCCATACCAATTCGCACGGAGTATCTACTTCGACTTCACTACAAGATAAACCACTACTGACAGACACCAACACTCCACCACCAATTCTGCCTAATCTATCTTTCCTGAACACCGTCTAAGACTTCGTAAAAATTTCTGCAGAACTTATTTCAGGCTTTAGCCAGCTTTCTGTACCTATAACTATATCAGCTTCTGTGCTTTCTATTAGCGCTTGAAGCTCAGGGACTTTTCCAGCGCAACTACAACAATTTACAACTATAATTCCGACTGTTCCTTGATCCAAGCACGTCCTGTAATTGTCATGCACCCTTTGACATTGCAGCCCACCCCGTACTTTCCCGAGGCCTTCTAACCTAAAAAACCGCCCAGTCCACGCCACACAGCCTCCGCTACCCGTGTAGCCGCCAGCTGAGTGTAGTGAACTCCTGACCTATTCAGCGGAACCCGAAACCCCACCACCCTATGGCGCAAGTCAAGGAATCTGCAGCCAACACGGTCGCAAAACCGTCTGAGCCTCTGATTCAGACCCTCCACCCGGCTCTGCACCAAAGGTCCGCAGTCGGTTCTGTCAACGATGCTGCAGATGGTGAGCTCTGCCTTCATCTCGTAAGCAAGACCGGCAGCCTTCACCAAATCAGATAGCCGCTGGAATCCAGAGAGAATTTCCTCAGATCCAAAGCGACACACGTCATTAGTGCCGACATGTGCCACCACCTGCAGCTGGCTGCACCCTGTGCTCTTCATGGCATCCGGAAGGACCCTTTCCACATCAGGAATGACTCCACCCGGAATGCACACGGAGTGCACACTGGATTTCTTCCCCTCCTTAGCCGCCGTATCCCTAAGGGGCCCCATTACGCGCCTAACATTGGAGCTCCCAACTACCAGTAAGCCCACCCTCTGCGATTGCCCGGACCTTGAAGGCTGAGAATGATCCTCTGAAATAGGGCAGGCAGCTGCATCTGGCTCAGCCAGAGACAGTGCCTGAAACCTGTTTGCCAGACGCACCGGAGAGGCTTTCTGATCAGCCTCCGGGGACGCCTTTCGCTGCCTGCCACTCCTTGGAACGACCTCCCAATCAACCACAGGCGAGGGCTCAGCCCCACTGCGGGCAGCAACCGGGGCAACCACAGCGGCAGACCGATCTGGGGACAGACGGGACGAGGTTGACATCCCCGTGATACCCAAGTCCGGCTCCCCACAGTGGTGCCCATTGGCAACAGCCTCAAGCTGCGCGACCGAAGTCAGCGCCGATTGCAGCTGTGAGCGAAGGGATGCCAAGTCAGCCCTCATCCGAACACAGCAATCGCAGTCCCTGTCCATTCTAATCTATGCGAACAACAGTTACGGAAACACGAGTTCGTGCCTAGATAACGCAAGCGAAACACGCAAAGAATGTATCAACTAACCTGTACAAATGCCTAACGACTGCTCTACAATCTGCTGAATTTACGATTACAGTAACTGAAACTCGAAATTGCACCTCATATACGAAATTCACACGCAATTTAAATAAGAATCTACCAAGTAAACACTAACGCGCGATGCTACAACTGTCAAATACTATAATACGCCCGAAATATGAATTAAACAATGCAAGTACCCAAAAACACGCAAAGAAATTAATTAAACTATCTAACAAATAAGTAAGCTAGGGTTGTACGACTTGCTGCTGCAGCTGCTTATCCAACGGCGGCAGGAAGCACAATGGCTGTGACCAACCGACACTGGCTGTTCAAAACAAAAACAGAAGACAGACGACTACGCGAATTTACACTATTCAGGTACTAAGACGCGATGCTACAACCCTCAAATACTATAATACGCCCGAAATATATGAATTAAACAATGCAAGTACCCAAAAACACGCAAAGAAATTAATTAAACTATCTAACAAATAAGTAAGCTAGGGTTATACGACTTGCTGCTGCAGCTACTTATCCAACGGCGGCAGGGAGCAGCGTATCCGTACTTTTGAAATTGTGAATCATGTACCATAAAGAGCGACGTTGGTCATTAATGGATTAAAGTTAAGTATTCCACCAGCTACGCCCGTTTTTCTCAGTTCTAATTCCCTTGCCATGTTTCAGACCTCACGCCAGCCTGCGTGAGCTAAAACGCGTGCATTTCGGTCTCCTTTACTAACACGGTTGGCTCTCCTGCCAACCACAACATCAGTCATCAAGTGAAGGCCGGTTCGAGCAGTGCACTGTCAGCTCTGAGAGGTAATCCCTGAAATTTGGTACATCGGCGCGCTCTTGACACTGTGGATCTAGGAATATTTCTTCCCTAACGATTTTCGAAATGGAAGTCCATGCCTCTAGCTCTAACTACCAATCCGCGTTCAGAGTATGTTAATTGCCTTCGTACGGGAAACCTTTCCACATTAATCATCTGAGTAGAAATGGCAGTTCCGCCAATGCACTGCTTTTCATAACTTGCGAACGTGATACTACCGCCATCTGTATAGGTGCATATCGCTATCCCATTACCTTTACAACCTCATTGTATGTATACAGAATGACTATTGCTGTTGCTTTTGTTGCTGTGGACTTCAGTCCAATGACTGGTTTGATGCAACTCTCTACATCTAAATCTACATCTATACTCCGCAGGCCACCTGATGGTGAGTGCCGCAGGGTACCTTCGGTACCTCTCTCGGTTCTCCCTTTCATTCCACTCTCGTATTGTTGGTGGAAAGAAAGATTGTCGGTACGCCTCTGTGTGGGCTCTAATCTCTCTGATTTTATCCTCACGGTCTCTTCGCGAGATATACGTAGGAGGGAGCAATATACTGCTTGACTTCTCGGTAAAGGTATGTTCTCGAAACTTCAACAAAAGCCCGTACCGCGCTACTGAGCGTTTCTCTTGCGGAGTCTTCCACTGGAGTTTATCTATCATCACCGATTACTAAATGATTCTGTAACGAAGCGCGATGCTCTCCGTTGGATCTTCTCTATCTCTTCTATCAACCCCATCTCGTACGGATCCCACACCGGTGAGCAGTATTCAAGCAGCGGGCGAACAAGCGTACAGTAACCTACTTCCTTTGTTTTCAGGCTGCATTTCCTTAGGATTCTTCCGATGAATCTCACTCTGGCATCTGCTTTACCGACGATTAATTTTATATGGTCATTGCATTTTAAATCACTCCTAATGTTTACGCCCAGATAATTTATGGAATTAACTGCTTCCAGTTGCTGACCTGCTGTATTGTAGCTAAATTATAAAGGATCTTTCTTTCTGTGTATTCGCAGCACATTACACTTGTCTACATTGACATTCAATTGTCATCCCCTGCACCATGCGTCAATTCGTTGCAGATCCTCCTGCATTTCAGTACAATTTTCCATTGATACATCCTCTCGATATACTACAGCATCGACGGCCTGCGTGGCCGAGCGGTTCTAGGCGCTACAGTCTGGAACCGCGTGATCGCTACGGTCGCAGGTTCGTATCCTGTCTCGGGCATGGATATGTGTGATGTCCTTAGGTTAGTTGGGTTTAACTAGTTCTAAGTTCTAGGGGACTGATGACCTCAGAAGTTAAGTCCCATAGTGCTCAGAGCCATTTGAACTACAGCATCATCCGTAAAAAGCCTCAGTGAACTTCCGATGTTATCCACAAGGTCATTTATGTATATTGTGAATAGCAACGGTCCTACGACACTCCCCTGCAGCACACCTGAAATCACTCTTACTTCGGAACACTTCTCTCCATTGAGAATGACATGCTGCGTTCTGTTATCTAGGAACTCCTCAATCCAATCACACAATTGGTCTGATAGTCCATATGCTCTTACTTTGTTCGTTAAACGACTGTGGGGAACAGTATAGAACGCCTTGCGGAAGTCAAGAAACACGGCATCTACCTGGGAACCCGTGTCTATGTCCCTCTCAGTCTCGTGGAGAATAGCGCGAGCTGGATTTCACACGATCGTCTTTTTCGAAACCCATGCTGATTCTTACGGAGTAGATTTCTAGTCTCCAAAAAAAGTCATTATACTCGAACATAATACGTGTTCCAAAAATCTGCAACTGATCGACGTTAGAGACATAGGTCTATAGTTCTGCGCACCTGTTCGACGTCCCTTCTTGAAAACGGGGATGACCTGTGCCCTTTTCCAATCCTTTCAATCCTTTGGAACGCTACGCTCTTCTAGAGACCTTACGGTACACCGCTGCAAGAAGGCGGGGTGCGGGGGGGGGGGGGGGGGGGGGGGGAGGGCGGGGGAGGGGAGGCGAGTTCCTTCGCGTACTCTGTGTAAAATTGAACTGGTATCCCATCAGGTCCAGCGGCCTTTCCTCTTTTGAGCGGTTTCAATTGTTTTTCTCTCGCTCTGTCATCTATTTGTATATCTACGATTTTGTCATCTGCACGACAATTTAGAGAAGGAACTACAGTCCAGTGTTCCTCTGTGAAGCAACTTTGGAAAAAGACAGTATTTCAGCCTTTACTCTGTCATCCTCTGTTTCAGTACCATTTTGGTCACAGAGCGTCTGGACATTTTGTTTTGATCCACCTACCGCTTTGACATAGGACCAGAATTTCTTAGGATTGTCTGCCAAGTCAGTACATAGAACTCTACTTTCGAATTCATTGAACGCCTCTCGCATAGCCCTCCCCACACTACATTTCGCTTCGCGTAACTTTTGTTTGTCTGCAAGGCTTTGGCTATGTTTATGTTTGCTGTGAAGTTCCCTTTGCTCTCGCAGCAGTTTTCTAACTCGGTTGTTGTACCACGGTGGCTCTTTTCCATCTCTTACGATCCTGCTTGGCACGTACTCATGTAATGCATATTGTGCGATGGTTTCGAACTTTGTCCACTGATCCTCAACACTACCTGTACTTGAGATAAAACTTTTGTGTTGAGCCATCAAGTACTCTGAAATCTACTCTCCGCGCTGGTCTGTCTTTAGTATCCGACTGTGATGAGAGTCGCCGTCGAGACCGAGTATCGTCATGGAGTGCGTGTCAGAGGTACTCGGGCTACATACCAAAGCCGCAGCTCGCTCCCGTGGGAGGTGTCACTGCGGCAGGCATGTCACGTGGAGCAGTCCTCTGACGCGAGACTGTAAATACCTCGGCCCGGCACTTGCCAGTCACTCTCATCCTAGCCTTCGAAGCCTTTAGTCACGTCGTATTAAACAGCAGGGTTTTGAGCTTGCCTGTTTCACGTTTGGGATGTGGATCGTTCCCTGGACTGTTATACATGCTTAAGTCAACTTTGCTACGCTCTGAACTTCTTTTTCGTTTAACCGACCTCAGGAATCGTGTGTTTTTTCTGCCGGTCTCTGCCTCACCACCCGTGCGAGCGGTCATAAACTGCGTTATACCTACGCACCTACCATGACTATGGGTTTTAGAGGAATGTTAAGAAACGCAAGAAAATATTTTTGCTTAGTGAAAGTGACAGAACACAAACTTCAAAGTATCAGAGTAGTTAGCATCAAATATTCCGTGCTGAGGACGAAGATGTGGAGCACAAATGGAAAAAATTCAAAAGCATCGTTCAGCATACGTTAGAAAGATACGTTCCGAGCAAGGTCGTAAGGGATGGGAAAGTCCCCCCCCCCCCCCCCATTGTTTAATAGCCGCGACAGAAAACTGCTGCAAACAAGTAAACAAAGAGCGCCCCAACACAGGTTCAAGAGAAGTCAAAACCTACCTGACAAAAGATGAACGAAGCGAAAATGAGTGTAAGGAGAGTAATGGAACGTTAAAATTTTGTCAATCGACCTGAGTACATCTACATCTACATGGATACTCTGCAAATCACATTTAAGTGCCTGGCAGAGGGTCATCCAACCACCTTCACAAATCTCTATTATTCCAATCTCGTTAGCGCGCGGAAAGAATGAACACCTATATCTCTCCGTACGAGCTCTGATTTCCTTTATTTTATCGTGGTGATCGATCCTCTCTGTCTAGATCGGTGTCAACAAAATATTTTCGCATTCGGAGGAGAAAGTTGGTAATTGGAATTTCGTGAGAAGATTTCATAGCAACGATAAACGCCTTTCTTTAAATGATGTCCAGCCCAAATCCTGTATATTTCAGTGACACTCTCTCCCATATTTCGCGATAATACAGAACATGCTGCCTTTCTTGGAACTTTTTCGATATACTTCGTCAGTCCTACCTGGTAAGGATCCCACACCGCGCAGCAGTATTCTAAAAGAGGACGGACAAGCGTAGTGTAGGCAGTCTCCTTAGTAGGTCTGTTGCATTTTCTAAGTGTCCTGCCAATAACACGCAGCCTTTGATTAGCCTTCCGCACAACATTTTCTATGGGGTTCTTTCAATTTAAGTTGCTCGTAATTGTAATACCTAGGTATTTAGTTGAATTTACAGCTTTTAGATTAGACTGATTTATCGTGTAACCGAAGTTTAACGAGTTCCTTTTAGCACTCATGTGGATGACCTCACTCTTTTCGTTATTTACGGTCAACTGCCACTTTTCGCACTATTCAGAAATCTTTTCTAAATCATTTTGCAGTTTGTTTTGATCTTCTGATCTTGAACGTCCCAGAACACTTTGATCATGACTTTGCCTGTTGATGGCATGGTGTTGAACTTTCATGGCTTCGGTGATCCCTTGTGGCGGAAGTCCGCTAACGCCCTCTTGTTTTAGGGGTCAAAATGGCGGTCCAGCTTTCATCACACGTCACAATATTCTTAAGTAACCCATCACCCTCATGCTCAAAACTTAAAATATATTGTTGATAGGTGTCCAATCTCCTCTGTTCCATGTCAGAAGTGAGCATTCGTGGTACCTTCCAATGCATAAAGCTTTCGTGACGGCAGTTTTGCAATGATGGCCTGTACACTCTCTCGTGATATGCCACACTTACTTCAGAGCTATGTCTATGTTATCAAATGATTTTCCCTGATGATTCATCGGTCCGATTTCGATGAGTCTTTTCGTTTACTGTACGCGATCGTCCACTCCATCCGCGCCGATAGCTGAGTGCTCAGCGTGACGGATTACCGTCCTACGAACCCGTGTTCGATTACCGGCTTGGTCGGAGATTTTCTCCGCTCAGGGACTGGGTGTTGTATCGTCTTCATCATCATTTCATCCCCAACCGACGCGCAGGTCGCCCAATGTGGCGTCGAATGTAATAAGACCTGCACCAAGGCGGCCGGACCTGACCCGAACGAGGCCTCCCGGCAAATGACGCCAAACGCTCATTTCCATTTCCATCATCCACTCCGAGCTCTGTCACACACGTTGAGGTTGGCACCACCACTCACTTGCGAGCACGAATAACCTAACGTCGCACATTACTGACGTCGATAATCATCACCGCACATACCTTTCGTTCTTCTATTGATTTCAATTGGAGGCATGTTATCAGGAAACTCGATTACAAGACGCTGTTTCCTGCGCACCTCATAGTTACGTTACATACCGCCATATTACATGCTACAGTTCGGAACCCTGTACCAGCAGATGGGTGCAGCTTGAGTAAACTGAGCGGGAAAGTCCACCGAGTTCAAAAACGGTTCAAATGGCTCTGAGCACTATGGGGCTTAACTTCTGAGGTCCTCAGTCCCCTAGAACTTAGAACTACTTAAACCTAACTAACCTAACGAGATCACACACATCCACGCCCGAGGCAGGATTCGAACCTGCGACCGTAGCGGTATCGCGGTTCCAGGCTGTAGCGCCTAGAACCGCCTGGCCACTCCGGCCGGCTCTACCGAGTAAATGCCTGATTTGTAACCAATAATGAGAACAGAATGAAAATTCACAGACATTACTTTACAGCACTTCCTGGTATATCTTCTGAACGTCTGCCATCGCCATTTATTTTGCTCCACAAAATGCAAAACTTGTCTACTACCTTTAGTGTCCCATTTGCTAATCTTGATTCCCACAGCAACGCCTGTTATAATTCTGCTACATTCCAGACCCTTGTTCGGCATTTGCTGATATCGTGCCTTTTCAAGACACTATTCACTCCGGGTGCAACAGATTTTTCAGGTCCTTCGCCACCTCTGACAAAATTACAGTGTTATCAGAAAATGTCAAAGCTTTTATTTCTTCATCATTAACTGTAATTCCTATCCCAAATTTCTCCTTGGTTTGCTTAACTACATTACTGGCCATTAAAATTGCTACACCACGAAGATGACGTGCTACAGACGCGAAATTTAACCGACAGCAATGAGATGCTGTGATATGCAAATGATTAGATTTTCAGAGGATTCACACAAGGTTGGCGCCGGTGTCGACACCTACAATGTGCTGACATGAGGAAAGTTTCCAACCGATTTCTCATACACAAACAGCAGCTGACTGGCGTTGCCTAGTGAAACGTTGTTATGATGCCTCGTGTGCGGAGCAGAACTGCGTACCATCACGTTTCCGACTTTGATAAAGGTCGGATTTTAGCCTATCGCGATTGCGGTTTATCGTATCGCGACATTGCTGCTCGCGTTGGTCGAGATCTAATGACTGTTTGAATGTGGAATCGGTGGATTCACGAGGGTAATACGGAACGCCGTGCTGGATCCCAACGCCATCGTATCACTAGCAGTCGAGATGACAGGAATCCTATCCACGTGGCTGTAACGGATCGTGCAGCCACGTCGCGATCCCTGAGTCAACAGATGGGGACGTTTGCAAGACAACAACCATCTGCACGAACAGTTCGACGACGTTTGCAGCAGCATGGACTATCAGCTCGGAGACCATGGCTGCGGTTACCCTTGACGCTGCATAACAGACAGGAGCGGCTGCGTTAGTGTACTCAATGAGGAACCTGGGTGCACGAATAGCAAAACGTCATTTTTTCGGATGAATCCAGGTTCTGTATACAGCATCGTGATGGTCACACCCGTCTTTGGCGACGGTGCGGTGAACGCACATTGGAAGCGTGTATTCGTCATCGCCATAGTGGCGTATCACCCGGCGTGATGGATGCGGTGCCATTGGTTACACGTCTCGATCACCTCTTGTTCGCATTGACGGCACTTTGAACAGTGGACGTTACATTTCAGATGTGTTACGACCCGCGGCTCTACCGTTCATTCGATCCCTGAGAAACCCTACATTTCAGCAGGATAATGCACGACCGCACGTTGCAGGTCCTGTACGGATCTTTCTGGATACAGAAAATGTTCGACTGCTGCCCTGGCCAGCAGATTCTCCAGATCTCTCACCAATTGAAAAAGTCTTGTCAATGATGGCCGAGCAACTGGCTCGTCACAATGTGCCAGTCACTGCTCTTGATGAACTGTGGTATCGTGTTGAAGCTGTATGGGCAGCTGTACCTGTACACTCCATCCAAGCTCTGTTTGAGACAATGCCCAGGCGTATCAAGGCCGCTATTACGACCAGAGGTGGCTGTTCAGGGTACAGATTTCTCAGGATTGATGCACCCAAATTGCGTGAAAATGTTATCAGATGTCAGTTCTAGTATAATATATTTGTCCAATGAATACCTGTTTATCATCTGCATTTCTTCTTGGTGTAGCAATTTTAATGGCCAGTAGTGTATTTCCTCAGTGTACATATTGAAAAACATCGGGGATAGCCTACAATATTCCTTCACTCCCTTCCCTGTCACTACTTCCCTTTAATGTCCTTCTGCAGTCTGGTTTCTGGACAAGTTGCACTAATCTTTAACTCCCGGGTACCCTCATTTTTTCAAAGAGTGTGTTCCAAACTGTTATGATTCTCATCGGCAGTTGTTATGATGACATGTGGCCAATGCTAAATAGAAACATATACTGCAGGTTTGGCACTGAAGTCGGTAAGGATCTGGCTGCTTAGTCTGTATCTGCAACCACTGAAATAAATAGTAGTCGTTGGTAAAAAATTAATATATATTATGTTACAGGTTTCTTCATATGCTGCATACATGTAATTACAAACAGATATCTAGAGAGGCATTACTTGTACCATACTTGACTAAGCACCTTGTTAGAGGTTGCTTCCTATCAGCTGAAGGCTATGCTACATTCCTAGTTGACGTCCCGAGCAAAACTGGACGAGAGTTCGCTAGATACTTGTCTCAAGCCGCGGCGCGGCGCTAGTCGCGACTCGCGAGTGCAGCGATATCTACTACGGGCCGCGGTCGATATCAGCAACCCCTAACAAGTGTGGTATCGAACGCTGATACCACACAAACAACGATGTCAAAAGCTTTGCTCTAAAGCAGCAAATCCTATAAATGACTATCTATGTATGTGAGCCTCTTTTTTATCACTCTTATAAGATACGCCGTAGTGTCAGTATCGCTTCTCATGTCCCTCTATTTCTCCGGAACACATAAGTGATCTTCAAATAATGAGAGCTTAAATTAATTTTCGCTGTTGAAGCGAGGACAGTAGATGTACTTGTGCTGCATAGCACGAGAACTAACAGTAAGTAGACTTTCATATCTGTGGGTGACTTTCGAGTGGAAGGAAAAGAACATACCTATTTCATGACTTGAACATATCGGCTATTGTACCTACAAAACAGCATTTGCGGAAATTATTACACATCTGATGTCACCTCAAAACGTCTGCTGCAGGCTCAAATGGCTCTAAGCACTATGGGACTTAATATCTGAGCTCATCAATCCCCTAAACTTAGAACTACTTAAAGCTAACTAACCTAAGGACATCACCCACATCCATGCCCGAGGAAGGATTCGAACCTGCGGCCATAGCAGCAGCGCGATTCCGGACTCAAGCGTCTAGAACCGCTCGGCCACAATGGCCGGCCGCCGTTTACTAGTGGAACGGTATAGAGAACATGCTTCATCGGAAACAACGTCCAGAGATTGGTTTCAACGATTCAAAGATATTTCGAGTAGTGTGACAAAATGTTTCCTGGTACCATGAGCTGCTGCAACCACATCAGACGCTGAATGCTGAACGCTACGAAGTAAAATTACTCAGTCTGAATCGCACACTTAAAGACAAACGCTCCTAGTATGCTGCAGTTGACAAAGTCATTCCGCTTCGCGACAGTGCCAAACCACATGTTACAAACCGAGCGAAGGAAACGTTGGAGGCACTTCGATGCCATGTTTGCTAGATGTCGCCTGTTCGGATTACAGATTGTCTCGATCCACGCATCATGGCCCTTCTGAACCACACACAGTGAATCACTTCAAAAGAACCCGATTTTTTTTATCATGGAATCAATTTGCTACGTGAAAAGTGCGAAAAGTCTGCAACTGCCAAAGAAAACCAGTTTCAATAAATTAAATTATAACGTTGTGTTAAAAAAAAAAACACATCTGTTTTTTGTCCAACAAAGCGCGAGAACTGATTCAAGTACGCAATGGGTAGGCCTCATCAGTACTGTGTCCGCCGGCATTGCAAATCATTACAAAACACAGATTATAAATTACAAAGATCGAAATTGACCTACAAGATGTTTAAGGGAGATATCTAACAAAAGTGAAAGTTTTCAGCAGACACACAGACAGTTCGTAGATAGTTTCTAACACAAAGTTTGCACATGAAACTTTACCGCGGCTTTGCATTTTGTTTTATCACAGTACTTAAAGGAAAGCTACTTCAACGTGTGACATATCAGTTAATTATCGTGCCTTATATGCATTTTACACATGTCCTTTTTGCAAACTTCCATAATCATAGAAATTTTAAAAATTGTAATGAAATAAACAAGAGCAAAATGCCAGAAACTTTGTATTGTATGGTTTCACACGGTAATATTAGGAAGAGGTCAAAACTAATAAGGAACTTCAGAAAAACAAATGAATAGAGTAATTACAGACAGTTTTCCTTCTCACTCATTGTCATATTTCTCTGTTTATGTCATGGGCCATATGAAAAGTGTCTCTAAAATCTCACAGTATCCTGCTGGAATACGTTGTGCAAATTTTTGTAGATTCTCCACTTTTTTATCGTTATTGGAACACTATCAGTGTCGCATGCTTTCTGATGAAGTAGACTCAGTGAGATTTTGTAGCATTTAAGGGAAAAATTGTGGGTGTCTAGTCCATCAACGCACTTGAAAGCAACATATCTCATTTATGTTTAATACACTTCAACTCGGAGAGTGTAAACTAATTCCATTTGCCCTAGGAATACCTCTTCCTCCTGCCTCATCCGATACACACAACTTTTTATAGTGCCTGGGCCATCATTTCTGGAAAGCTAGAATATCAGCCAAATTCTCCACGACGAACTCTTCTTAACCGAGGTCCACGAGAAAGACAGGCCGCGGAGCGTACGTCACGAAGGTAGTACTGAACTCGCTCGCTCGTTCAGTTCAGCAGACAAAGTACGTTTCTAAATCTGTTACCTCGCAGCTGTGCGTGTAAGTACTAACGAGAATTGCATCTTCCACTGGAATCTGCTGTTATGAAGTCTTACTGATTAACAGTACTACAGCAAAATTTAATTTAAGATCAATACTCGATATAAATAGTATAACGGCTTATTTATAGCATTTAGTCTCTACTGCTTAACAGTACTCATTACATGCTGGAAGTGGTGCCTTATGCAACTGATAATAATTTTAGCATGATTTTATTTTATTGTACGCCAGTACGGCCGTAACAAATTATAAGCAGGCCTATGGACTTCCCATCATTATAGGACCAGTAACAGTAAGATTCCATAATAGCGGACTCCAGTAGAAGATTCAGTTTTCGTTTGTACGGACATGCCTAGTTACGAGTTAACAGGTGTACAAAAGTAGTTTGTCTGCTGGTTTGAAGGAGCGCAGAACTACCTTCGTGACGTATGCGCCGCGGCCTGTCTTTCCCGTAGGCCTCGGTTCTCAATACAGTGACGTAACGAGCAGTGAGTCTGCTGTGCAACTGAACTACAAGGCGCAGAAAGGATATATTTACTTTGCAGAAAGGAAACAACTGTGCTAGAGATGTCCATTCTGCATCTTTCATTATAATCAACAACCATCAAAATCGCGTTTTAATCGATACACCTGAGACCTTTCTGTGCAGCGCATAGAGATACACTAAAGCTATCACTTGATGCAAAGAAACGTAAATTTCAAGCTGTGTTAGATATGCCCTTTCTGCATCTTGTAGTTAAAATGTCCTACGTGTTGCTGGTTGCTCTATAGCACCAAGTTAAAAAACATCTCTATACAGGGTGTGGCAAAAGTCGGTGAACGGAAAATACAGTACAGTGTTTTGTAGTTTTAGTGGTTTATACAAAGTCACTTGTCATACTGAAATTATTCAAAGTGTTCTCGACTGCTGCCTAGACATTTAAAGCAACGTTTTCATTAAAAATGGTCTTAAATCCGATTTTATTACACTTTTTGGAAGATGTATGTGTCTAGAATGTTGGAATGAGTAATTCTTGCATTACAAAAGTTTTTACAGCCCATTGTTCCAAGTAGTGTACCGGCGCTCTCAGCCGGAGACGCCCGGCTCAGGTAGAAAACTTGTGCGGTGACGCACGCTCACAAAGTAATTTATACTGCAGTATGCATGCAAAATATATTCGCCGCAAAAGTTGACGAACGACTAGTGCAGGCTGCCGATCGCAGGGTATTCAGCTCAGCCATGTCGACTTCTCTAGCCAAGGAAGACGAGGAAATTATTCTCCAGGAGCAGTTCGAGCCGACCGGGGTGGCCAAGGGCTTCTAGGCGCTTCAGTCTGGAACCGCACGACCGCTACGATCGCAGGTTCGAATCCTGCCTCGGGCATGGATGTGTGTGATGTCCTTAGGTTAGTTAGGTTTAAGTAGTTCTAAATCTAGGGGACTGATGACCTCAGATGTTAAGTCCCATAGTGCTCAGAGCCATTTGATTTTTCTTAACAGTTCGAGTTAGAGGAAGGGTTGGCATACGATCCTGGAACTTACCAAACGTAAGTAATGAAAAATTTTTGTCGCCAGAATTTGGTCAAAATTGGTTTAAACATAATTTTTGGTCCGCCATATTGGATTAGCCATTTTGCATTTTGAAAATCTAACTTCAGATTTGTGCTCAGCGACATCAAAAATTTATAAAAATATATAGTTTTTATTCAATTTGAACTAATAATTCATATAAATGTTTTCTGTAAACATCAAACGTGTTTTTACGTGCAACGTAAAATAAAAACGGTTCAACCTTTTAACTTCTACCTTTGACTCTGAAAAGTATGCACCTTTCTTGGGAGCTTATACCTAAAACATATGAAATTTGTTAATATTAACTATTTTTTGTAAAGCTAAAAAAGTGAAATAAATCTCCAAAAATCGAATTCAGCGTTCGAGTTAGCACCATATCGTTAAATTGCGGGTTATTTCATTGTGGTTAGGTATGAGCTCATATATATAGTACCACTGATGTTATCCATTTTTTACTTCAGACAACTCCTGAGGGTTCAAAATGGCTCTGAGCACTATGGGACTCAACTGCTGTGGTTATTAGTCCCCTAGAACTTAGAACTACTTAAACCTTACTAACCTAAGGACATCACACACATCCATGCCCGAGGCAGGATTCGAACCTGCGACCGTAGCAGTCGCACGGTTCCGGACTGAAGCGCCTAGAACCGCGAGACCACCGCGGCCGGCACTCCTGAGGGAGTACGCTGTACACAGCCGGGGTATTTAAAGCTCGCATGTCTTTGACCAAACCATAACGGTGGGCGCTATTTCTTGTAATGAAAATATAAAATAAAGCTGGAAATATGATCAGTCATAACCCCCAAACATATCCTCTCTATGTCTTTGCGTTCTCTTAAGAAAAATTTTCTGACTCTGCCTATTTTTTTGGTCGTTTGGCCTGAACTTACTGATTTACATATATTGTCGTATAACTCCCCATTATAACCAAAATGATTTTCAGATTCTTGTTCAATGAAAACTCTTAAATGCTCTATACGTAATGGTTTTGTAGAGACAACACTGTGTTTCAGTATACCCCACAGTGAAAAATCACATGGTGTGAGGTCCGGTATTCTTGGAGGCCAAACGATTTTATCGTGCCTTCCTAAACACTCTTGCAAACTTTCGTCCAAAAGTACACACATGCGTAATCCGTAGTGTTGTCAGATCTGATTGTTTCGTAGAACATCAAGCACAGGAGTATTGCTAATTCAATAATAACTTCCCCAACATTTCAAGATATATTTCCTCGTGAATAACAAATCGCGGATTTTCAGAGGACCAGTACACGCATTTGAGTCTGTTAACTCTTTCAGTTAACTTATAACTGGACTCACCAGACCAAAGAATTGTTTTCTAAAAGTCAGGATCGCTTTCGCTGCGGATCACATACGACTCACAGAATTCACGTCTTCGGTGAGAATCACCCTCATTTAGGGCGTATAGTAATGTTGACTTGTAAGGCTTCAAATGTAATGGCGTTACGAACCTCCTTAAACTTCCGTCGGAAAATTGTAGTTCCTTAAAAAATCTTCTTGCACGTTTCGTGGGCTATTGAACGAATTCCTGTACAAAGAGCTGAAATTTTCTTCTGTAGTTACTAATTCTGGGCGGCTCTGCTTGGTAAGCCAGTTACAGAAATTGTCAACTCGTACCTTCTATGTAATTTGTAGACAGCTTGCCTGCATGGCGGCTGTGTCTATCAAATTTCCACAACTGCAAAGCAAACACGCGCTGTTCTAGAATAGTTCAAATGGCTCTAGGCGCTATGGGACTTAACATCTGAGGTCACAAATACCCTAGACTTAAACTACTTAAACCTAACTAACTTAAGGAGGCAGGATTCTAGCCTCCAACCGCAGCAGCAGCGCGGTTCCGGACTGAAGCGCCTAGAACCGCTCGGTCACAGCGGGCGCTGTTCTGTAAACAATTTTCTGTTCATAATGTGTATTTTTCACTGTCACAAAAAAATGCACGGCTGATGCCGTGACTCAAATTGTCACATGTTGGTAATAAAGTAGTTCTGCTATAACTCTATAAACAAATTTCGCTGTGCACAGGTTTCGCGATTTTTAAATGTGGTGGATGTTACTTAATTACTTAGCTAAAATTTGACCATGGACAGAAATGCGCAGCAGCTAAGTGACTTACACCGCACGTGGTATAACTGTTATGAGATTACTCATACTGAAATTTCTTTCTTCATTCTTGTCCCAAATTGTGTTTAACAAACGTGGCTCCGTAATACCTCTTGTCACAATTAGCTTTAGAATATGATGTAATTTTTCATCATTTCTCTCGCAGTAATATCGTACCTTTAAATCTTTAATTTTTTAATTATTTCAGGAGCTGCTAATGGAACATAGTCATTACTGTTTTAACTCAATTACGGGCTACAATAGCGCAGCTCGTTTCCTAGTATCACCAGCTCTCGTGGCAGCGCAATTTATTTTCTCTAACCAACTGCACTACCACTGCTTTCCTGTGTCAGTGTCACTGTACGTATAACTGCTATTTACATTCCTGTTTAATGTGGAAATGTAAACTATGGCGACGTTATTACCAAATGCAGCCAAAGAGGACCAATTTGCTGTTATTCTTTTCTTGGCTGCCGATGGACAAATACCGGTAGACATCCACCAAAGAATGAAGAATATGTATGAAGCAGCATGTCTGTCGATAACCACCATTGTGGAATGGTGCGGTAAGTTCCGTGCTGGTTGCGGTTCGACACAAGGCGCAGGTTGATCTCGGAGGCCAGCGGCATCCATCACGAACAAGTGCAACACACACGAGCACCCATGCTATAGTCCTGATCTCTCCCGTGTGATTATCAAGCCTTCAGTCCCTTAAAAAAAGCGTTGAAGGGACAACGATTCCTGTCAACCGAGGATATGCAATTGGCAGTCACTCACAGTATTCACGTCTTCGGTCAGAATCACACTCATTTAGAGCGGATAGTAATGTTGACTTGCAAGGTTTCAAATGCAATGGCATAAGCATCCTCCTTAAACTTCCGTCGGAAGTTCTTAACGCAGCTTCTTAACGCAGCAATGTTCTACCAAACAGGTATCTTCCACCTGGTCCATCGGTGTGATGAGCACTTCAATATTCACTGGCGATTTTGCCTGATTGGCATACCGATTATGGACTATACGGCCTTCGAACGGAAACTTTTTGATCTCTCCTTGTATTTGGCGTGGGATTCTCCACAAAGATCTCAGTTATTACATCATCCTTACACATAGTGTTGTTGGTATGTGCACTGGTCAGAACATTATGACCACCTACCTAACAGCGAATCCACTTCTGACACGGCCGGCCGGAGTAGCCGAGATGTTCTAGGCGCTACAGTCTGGAACCGCGCGACCGCAACAGTCGCAGGTTCGAATCCTGCCTCGGGCATGGATGTGTGTGATGTCATTAGGTTAGTTAGGTTTAAGTAGTTCTAAGTTCTAGGGGACTGATGACCTCAGAAGTTAAGTCCCATAGTGGTCAGAGCCATTTTTGAACTTCTGACACGGATAACAGCGGCGGTGTATCGTGACATGAAAGCAGTGAGGTTTTGTTAGGTCGCTGGAGAGAGTTGGCGCCACATCTACACACACAAGTCATCTAATTCCCGTAATTTTTTTAGGGGGTGGGGGTGGGGGACGCGGTGACTAAGAACTCGGACGCTACGCTCTATCACATCCCAGATGTGTTCGATCGGGTTCATATCTGGCGAGCTGGGGGCCAGCCACTGTGCTCCTCGAACCACTCCACCACACTCCCAGTCTTGTGACACGGCGCATTATCTTGCTGAAAAGTGCCACTGCCGTCGGGAAGCATGATCGCCATGAAGTGACATTGTCAGTAACCAGTCTACGATACTCATTGGCCATCATGATGCCTTGCTCGAGCCCCACTGGACACATGAATGCCCCCGTGAATCTTCCCCAGAGCGTAAAGAAGCTGCCGCCAGCTTGTCTCCATCCTGCAGCATAGGTGTCAACGAGCTGTTCCCCTGAAGACGGCGGATTCGTGCTCTCACATGGGCATGATGAAAAAGCTATCGGGATTCATAACACCATGCAACGGTCTGCCAGTGCGCCAACGTCTAGTGCTCATTTCAGTCGTAGTTGCCAATGTCCTGGTGTCGTCGGCTGCCGAGGCCCATCGTTAGGAGTGTCCGGTGCACTGCGTGTTCAAGCACACCTGTACTCTGCCTAGCATTAAATTCTGATGTTTAGTTCCGCCAAAGTTCGCCGCTTGTCCTGTTTTGCCAGTCCGCCCAGCCTACGACGTCTGACATCTGTAATGAGGGGTGGCCGCCCAACCCCAAGACGCCTCTGAACGTGGATTCACCTTGGTTTCGCCACGTGTTGAGGACACTCACCACATCTCTCCTCGAACACCGGGCAAGTCGTGCAGGTTCCGAAACGCTCTGGCCGACCACCCGGGCCATCATAGTCTGCCGTCGGTCAAACTCAGATAGATCGCGCGCCTTCTCCATTCTAGACACGGACAGCACGCTCACCATTTCTACATGCACCGAGCGTGTATCTGACTAGCGGTCATACCTCGCCAGGTGGCGCTGGACAGGTTTATATCGATAGTAGGTCGGTGGTCATAATGTTCTGTCTGATCAGTACATACTGCCTCCTACGTTGCGTTTATCTGATGTTACGTCAATATAGCAGCGATTAGGTAACTGCGAGGCCTTATTGATTACTGTCTTCGGTCATCACAAGCCGAGACAAGATTTACTTTAAAGATGCGTCATCTTGACGCATATTACTGCACTCTTAAGTCATTCTCTCTTTTGGCGTATATTCTAACACGGTGATTTCAACGTTAGCAGGTGGTGGTGGTGGTGGTTAGTGTTTAACGTCCCGTCGACAACGTGGTCATTAGAGACGGAGCGCAAGCTCGGATTAGGGAAGGATTGGGAAGGAAATCGGCCGTGCCCTTTCAAAGGAACCATCCCGGGATTTGCCCGAGACGATTTAGAGAAATCACGGAAAACCTAAATCAGGATGGCCGGAGACGGGATTGAACCGTCGTCCTCCCGAATGCGAGTCCAGTGTGCTAACCACTGCGCCACCTCGCTCGGTCAACGTTAGCTCACATGTGCTTCAGGGCGATCTCCTGACTACTGATCAGGCCATATCTTGACTTCATTTTTATTTACAAAGCGTATTCGGTGGTCTTTGGTGGTTTCTCCCTTATTTACATGTTCTGACATCCAATGCTTTTCCCCTCGTTGTTAGTGGAGCTTGAACTTGATTTTACTTTCACCTTTTCCGACTTTTTTGTCTTTTGAAAAACTGCTCTTTTGCATTGGCGGTTTTTTGTCGTCATAGAAATATTACTGTAGTTTCACCTGTTATTTACTTTGGTATTATAACAATCTGTAGCATAATAAGGAATGAGAAATTGTAGCATACACTGAAGTTGCTGGCAGATAAACTATAATCTTACGAAATGTAAGCCTACATGACTGGGAGACAACGAAGAAAACTTGGTTTTACTTTCATCTTTTCGGATTTTTCAGCTTTTACAAACCTGCGTTCTACATTAGTGGTTTTTTTTTCACTGCACCTTTCTAAAACTTCAGAAAAATTGTCATGGCAACGAGACACGCAACAGCGGAACATTTACGTGCAACAATCTTCCAGGGGCAGTGGGTAGATGAGCCTCGGAAGGATTTCCTGAGACCCTAACAGCTGTCTCCCAGTCTCCAGACCTCGGGTGGCTCAGTAGCACAGCCCCAGCGAATCGTGAGTTGTGCCTCAGCGCGCCGGGAGCCAACTGTTCAGGCAAATCGGAAATCCAGACTGGCTCTGATACGAAGTGCAGTATTTAGTGTATTGTACTGTAGTGTAATTCTGTGTAGTGTAGTGTTGTACAATAGTGTAGTGCAGAGTTACAAATTACAAAACTTGTGATCTACCAATGCTGCATAGTGATGTGCTCCCTGGATTCCGGATGAACACATATCTGTGCACCAGACGGCCAAATGGCAGTATGTAGATGCAATTAATGTGCAACATTCGGTCTGTTCTTATACATAGACTAAGCCTGCGCCCGCTGCTTTGCTCGCGTAGACTGTATAGTGTGCACATATTTCTGTTTCTTGTTTCTCTTCAATGAAATTTTTATGTTGTTTACAGATTTCAACATCTCCCAAACTTTTCACGCTAATTAAGGCCGTAGAAGCATCGTCTTTTCCGAATTTACTTCTAATCAAAAAGTAATTCTTATAGATTGAGTCTGCGATTTTTGGTAATAACGCCTTTTGCGTTCTTGTGGTGATATTTCCGTAGAAACTTGCATCCCGTAACACATATCTCTTTAAATCTAATCGGTAAGTGAAATACCAATTTTTATATATTTAGCTTTAAAAGTTTTTTATTACAACAAAATAATTTATTAAAAATTTTCAGCCCCTAAGGGTTTGATTTCCAAAAACAGTGAAATACATATTTTTTAACTTCTAACAGAGAAGCCAAACATAAATTTCCATAGATTTAGCTTTGAAAATGTTTCCATACTGAAATAATTCCAAAAAATTTTCATTTCCTGTTTCACTCACTTAATGGGCTGATTTTCCAAAAACACTGAAACATGTTTTTCTTTATTCCTAACAAAGAGGTCAGAACCAATTTTCGTAGATGTAACTTTAAAATGATTCATTTCCAAAATGGATTCATTTCCAAAACAATTTTCGCCCAGTATTTTACCCTCTTAATTGCTGAATTTCCAAAAAAAGCTGAAACACGTATTTTTTCTTTGTCTGGGAAACCAAATACTAATTTTCGTAGGTCTTACTTCAAAATTAGCAAGATATTTTCAAAAAACCTTTCATCCTCTATTTCACCCTGTTAGGGCCGGAATTTGGAAAAATCCCTTCTTAAACGACGCCTACATGAAAGATCAACACCATCTCCAAATTACAAATTTCTATCCTCAGCAGCTTTGGCTGGGCGACGATGAATCAGTGAGTGAATGGGTCAGTCAGTCAACACATTACCTTTTACACATACAGATAGCAGACTAAAAGAACATAGCAAATAAATACAGTAACAGAAATATTTTTCACGCAGGACTGCGTTTTTGTACGTTCGTATTATATTTTTTCCTGTATTGAGTGCGGAACACGTGATAGAGTAATAATATTTCTATGACGCCAAGTTTTGTGAAGATTTGTAAAAGTGAAGTGCAAGAAACGCAAATGCAGGAAAAGCGGAAAGAAAAAGGAAGATCACTGTTTAGCGGCCCGTCAAAAACGAGGTCGTTGCCAACGGAGAACTCGGATTATTGAATGAAGGGGAAGGAAAGTATCCGCGCCCGTTGAGAGGAACTATTCCCGCGTTTGCGTTGAACGATATAGGGAAATCACAGAAATCTTAAACATGGATGGCAGTAAGGAGATTGGAACCGTCGCCGCCACACCGCTTGGCAAAGAGAACAAGCAGGTTAGATGAACCCGAAGAATCACAAATGGTGGTGGTATTTTCGTCGACTTCAAATTCAGCTAACAACGAAGGAAAAAGCAGTGGACTTCAGAAAATGTAAAAAATTGGATACTAGCGAACAGGACTCGTACTCTGAGGGTTCCGTGCGAACTTAATTATGTAAATTAGGCAGCTCATCCATCCTGGGAATCAGGACTCTCGACAATTTTTTCCTGTTATCAAATGGTTCGAATGGCTCTGAGCACCATGGGACTTAACATCTGAGGTCGTCAGTCCCCTAGAACTTAGAACTACTTAAACCTAACTAATCTAAGGACATCACACACATCCATGCCCGAGGCAGGATTCGAACCTGCTACCGTAGCGGTCGCGCGGTTCCAGACTGAAGCACCTAGAACCGCTAGGCCACAACGGCCGGCTTTCCTGTTATCAGCATTGATATTGGTAGCATATCGGTCTCGGTAATTCCAAAACTTTCGAGAATGGTTTAATTTTAAGTTTTAGGTCGGATAATAAATGAGAAAAGAAATACCTTTTCGTGTGATATCACTATAGATCAACAATGTTCTCATTTATCTCCGTTAATTGTACTCTGAAGCCTTACTTCTCACCGGATTTCAAGGTCCTAGGTCAACGGGAAGTACCCTATAGGTTTTTGATGAGCGAGTTTGCCAGTTGCAAAATTTAAAATATAAATGGCCCTATCTTTTGATTACATTGACTTAAGAGCTTCGATTTCTTACATTGCCAAGGAACTGTATACCTTAGTATGTGACATAAATTTCAACTTGGTACGTCTAACCGTGCCTGAGAAAAACGGTTATTAGTAGTTGGTCGGACAGACAGACGGACAATAAAGTGATCCTGTAGGAGTTCCGTTTTTACAGATTTATGTAGAGAGCCCACTTGAGATATTTGCTAAATAAGAGCTAAACACGTCTTTTGAATAATACGCTTTGACTGTTACTGTTGATGAGACTGGGACTTCCTCTTCAGGCCAAAGACGAAACAGCAAGCGTAGAATGAATCCAGACAAATAATCCAATTTCAATACATCTACATCTACATGGTTCAAAATGTTCAAATGTGTGTGAATCTCTATATATGAGAATGTTATAACTAGCAAAACAATTAAATCTTCTTCAGTGAAATTTACATCTACGTTGTTGTAGCTGTTCAGTGGACTAAGCTGATGGAGAATGAAATTTTATCTTTTTAACTAATCAAACTCTCATGTACTCGATGGACGGAATGTTGAATACTCTTGTCTTGAAATTCTATATTCAAAGCGTCTGCAGGTTGGAGTGAGCAAGCCACGAGGGGTTAGCAGGGCTTTCTCGGACGCAGCAGTCATGGACTGTGCGGCTGGTCCCGGCGGAGGTTCGAGTCCTCCCTCGGGCATGAGTGTGTGTGTTTGTCCTTAGGATGATTTAGGTTAAGTAGTGTGTAAGCTCAGGGACTGATGGCCTTAGCAGTTAAGTCCCATAAGATTTCACGCACACTTGAACATTTTGTGTGAATTCCTAAGGGACCCAACTTCTTAGGTCATCTGTCTCTAGACTTACACACTACATAACCTAACCTATGCTAAGAACAACACACACACTCATGCCCGAGGGAGGACTCGAACCTCCGGCGGGAGGGGCCGTGAAGTCCGTGACATGACGCCTCGAACCGCGGGGACACTCCGCGCGGCCCGTCTACATGAATACTCCACAAATCACACTTAAGTGTCTGGCGGAGAGTTCATCGAACCACTTTCAGAATAATTCTCTATTATTCCATTCCCGAACACCGCGCGGAAAAAACAAAAAGCAATATCGTTCCGTGAGAGCTCTGATTTTCCTTATTTTATTATGATAATCGTTTCTCCCTATGTAGGTCGGCTTCATCAAAATATTTTCGCATTCGGAGGAGAAAGTTGGTGATTGAAATTTCGAGAGAAATTACACCGCAACGAGAAAAGCCTCTTTTTAATTATGTGCTACCCAAACACTGTGTCTTGTTAGTCACACTCTCTCCCCTATTTCGTAATAATCGAAAACGTGCTGCTCCTCTTTGAACTTTCTCGATGCACTCCGTTAATTCCATCTGCAACGGATCCCAGACCGTGCAACAGGTGTAGTGTAGGCAGTCTCTTCAGTATATCTGTCGCATTTTCTAATAGTTCTGTCAGTAAAACGCAGTCTTTACTTTGCCTTCCACACAACATTTTCTACGTGTTCTTTCCAATTCAATTTGTTCGTAATTGTAATTCCTAAGTATTTAGTAGAATTTACGGCCTTTAGATTTGACTGATTAATCCTGTAACCGAAGTTTATCGGATTGCTTTTAGCACTCATGTGGATGATCTCATTGTTTTGCAGTGTGTTTTGATCTTCTGATGACTTCACTAGACGATAAACGACAGCATTATCTGCAAACAACCTAAGACGGCTGTTCAGATTGCCTCCTAAATCATTTATATAGACATAGAACAGTAGAAGGCATATAACACTACCTTGTGGAATGCCAGAAATCACTTCTGTTTTACTCGATGACATTTCGTCATTTACTATGGACTGTCGCCTCTTTGATAGGAAGTCACGAAACCAGTCACAGAACTGAGACGATATTCTATAAGCAGGCAGTTTCGCTTGTGTGACACAATGTCAAAAGTTCCTGGAACTCTAGAAATACGGAACCAATTTGAAATCGGTTGTCAACAGCACTCAACACTTCGTGTGTCTAATGGGCTTGTCGTGTTCTACAAGAACGACGTTTTCTAAATTCTTGTTCACTGTATGTCAATAGACTGTTCTCTTCGAGGTCATTCATAATGTTCGAACACAATATATGCTCACAAATCCTGCTACATATCGACTTTTTATGATGTGGTCCTGTCATTTAGTAGATTACACCCCACTACCTTTGTTGAATATTGGTGTGACCTATGTAACTTTCCAGTCTTTGGGTACGGATCTTTCGTCGAGCGAACGAGGGTATATGATTTGTTAAGTATGGAGCTAATGTATCAGGATACTATGGAAGAAACATAGTTGGTATGCAATCTGGACCGCAAATCCTCCAATGTCAGAGAAATGTATTCTTTCTGCAGTGTCGTCAGAAGACCGAGGCACCAAGGGAAGGTTTGTACCTCGTGACGGAACCACAAGTAAGCATAGTCGCTACGAGACGCAGCAATGGATGAGCGAAGTCGGCCTAGACACGCCCTCAAGAGTTGCTCACCCAACGCTGCAGCATATGTAGCTAAGTCAGAGCCCGCCCGGCTTGCCGTGCGGTCTAATGCACGGCTTTCCGGAGTGAACAAGAGCTCCTCGTCCCCGGCACGAATCCACCCGGCGGACTTGTGTCGAGGTCCGGTGAGTCGGCCAGTCTGTGGATGGTTTTTAGGCGGTTTTCCATCTGTCTCGCCGAATGCGGGCTGGTTCACCTTATTCCCCCTCAGCTACACCGCACAGTAACCCTGGGTTCGGTGTGGGGCGGCGAAGGGGTGAAGTGGACTGTGGTAGTCGTCGTGGAGTTGTGGACCACTGCGGCTGCGGCGGGGACGGAGCCTCTCCGTCTTTTCTGGGTCCCCGGTTGACATACATACATAGGTGAGTCATAGCGCAGTGGCGCTATGCCCAGTCGGCGATCATCGCCGAACACTACGGCACTGCCTCTCTCTCCTCCAGAGTAGTAAGACAATTTTGTTCGACGGAACTCTGCATAAAGGTTTACAGGCATTTGGACACAGTTAAAAGAGACTAGTATCTTGTTCTGTATCAAGCGATACGTTAGTGTTCTGCGATAGCAATAAATAATCATGACAATCTTGTGGGTATGGATTGTTACAAAGTAAAGTACATACTGGCTATTAAAATTGCTGCACCACGAAGATGACGTGCTACAGACGCGAAATTTAATCGACAGGAAGAAGATGCTGAGATATGCAAATGAATATCTTTTTCAGAGGATTCACACAAGGTTGGCGCCGGTGACGACACCTACAAAGTGCTGACATGAGGAAAGTTTCCAACAGATTTCTCATACAAAAACAGAAGTTGACTGGCATTGCCTGGTGAAACGTTGTTGTGATGCCTCGTGATGGTCGAGATCCAATGACTATTAGCAGAATATCGAATCGGTGGGTTCAGGAGGGTAATACGGAACGCCGTGCTGGGTCCGAACGGCTTCGTATCACTAGCAGTCGAGATGACAGGCATATTGTCTGCATGGTGTAACGGATCGTGCAGCCACGTCTCGATCCCTGAGTCAACAGATGGGGACGTTTGCAAGACAACAACCGTCTGCACGAACAGTTCGACGACGTTTGCAGCAGCATGGACTATCAGCTCGGAGACCGTGGCTGCGGTTACCCTTGACGCTGCATCACAGACAGGAGCGCCTGCGATGGTGTACTCAACGACGGCCCTGGGTGCACGAATGACCAAACGCCATTTTTCGGATAAATCCAGGTTCTGTTTACAGTATCATGACGGTCGCATCCGTGTTTGGCGAGATCGCGGTGAACGCACATTGGAAGCGTGTATTCGCCATCGCCATAGTGGCGTATCACCCGGCGTGATGGTATGGGGTGCCATTGGTTACACGCCTCGGTCACCTCTTGTTAGCATTGACGCCACTTTGAACAGTGGACGTTACATTTCAGATGTGTTACGACCCGTAGCTCTACCCTTCATTCGATCCCTACGAAACCCTACATTTCAGCAGGATAACACAACCACATGTTGCAGGTCCTGTTCGGGCTTTTCTGGATAAAGAAAATGTTCGACTGCTGCCCTGGCGAGCACATTCTCCAGATTTCTCACCAATTAAAAACGTCTGGTCAATAGTGGCCGAGCAACTGGCTCGTCACAATACGCCAGTCACTACTCTTGATGAACTGTGGTATCGTGTTGAAGCTGCATGGGCAGCTGTACCTGTACACGCCATCCAAGCTCTGTTTGACTCAATGCCCAGGCGTATCAAGGCCGTTATTACGGCCAGAGGTGGTTGTTCTGGGTACTGATTTCTCAGGATCTTTTGCACCCAAACTGCGTAAAAATGTAATCACATGTCAGTTCTAGTGTAATAGATTGACCCATATGAAAACCCGTTTATCATCTGCATTTCTTCTTGGTGTAGCAATTTTAATGGCCAGAATTATGGCTCGTTTTCATTTGACTGTCCCTTATATTTTGTCTACCAGATTGGCACTTATCATGTTTTAAGAGAAAAACCGGATCTCACTCGCAACTGGGCATTGAATTTAATTCAACGGCGAGAACTGAAAATTTGGATCGCTCTGGGACTCGAACTTGGATATCCCGCTTCATGCAAATGGTCGTCTCAGCCGTTCGGTTATACGGATTCACTTCCCTTCCAACCCAGATTCTCAGCTTGTCGCACCCTAGAAATGTAGCGTCCACCGTCCATTATCTTCATTGTTCGAAGCTTGATCTGCTTCCCGCAAGAGTTGACAACCGCGTGCATCGGGACTGAAGTTGACATTATCGTTAAGGCGTCCGGGAACACTTTCAATTATTTATTGTACAAGGGCTCAACGTCGTACAGATGTCATAAATACTTTATTTTGAAGAGAAACTCTGAAAGTTTTTTTTTCCAAACATTCGGCAGGCGAACCATGAGTGACCCCGCAGACGTCAATACGGTAATCGAATTCTTGCCATAGCCGTCCCAGCATGGCATCGTCAACTGTGGCAGTCGCTTTCCGTATTCTCTGCCGGAGCTCAGCTAAATCACGTAATAGAGGCGGTACATACACCAGATCTTTAATGTGTCCCCACAGAAAAAAAGTCTCACGGAGTGAGATCTGGTGATTGGGGAGGCCATTTCATGAAACAGCTGTCCCCTTCTGTAGCACGGCCGATCCATCGATGCGGCAGCACCGTTTTGAAGTGCCCACGAACTTCGCGATGAAAATGGGGTGGAGGTCCATCCCGCTGAAAGATGAGCGGAGAGTCCGATTGTACGTGAGGCATCAGCCGTTGTTGCAACTTGTCCAAGTAGGAATATCCAATGACAGTGCTCTCAGCGAAGAAGAATGTCCCATACAGTTTTCGACGCGACAAGGCACAAAAAACATTTACCTTTGGGAAATCACGCTCAAATTCAATGCATGCGTGTGGATGCTTTGTACCCCAAATTCCACAATTATGCCTGTTCACTTTTCCATTAGTGTGAAAAGTGGCTTCGTCGCTAAAAGTTAAGCGATCAACAATGCATCATCGAGCTTCTGCACTAGCTCCAATTTGAATGGTTTCATAGACAGCTTCTGTCGCAGGACTTTCCACACTGTCAGTGGAACCATTTTGAGTTCACGGGATGCACGACGCACCGATTTCTTTGGACTCCATATGAATGTCTCTCGTACGCACTCCACATTCACTTCACTCACACTGGGACGTCCGCTTCTCTTTACCGGGCAGAAGCAACCCGTCGTAACGAATTTGTCGTGCCGGAGATAAATGGCCTTCCTTGTTTCGTAGCTTCTTACCGTACTTGGTTCTAAACATCCGCAGAACAGCTGTAGCACACTTGCTTTTGTCGAACTCCAAAACACAGAAAGATCGCTCCGCAGCTGAACTCGCTACGTTTGCGACTAGCGCTGACTATCGGCAAATTACTAAACTACGCTGTGGCGGTACACATGGGAAAAAAAAACTTTCGAGGTTTCTTTTCAAAATGACATATGTATGATATCTGTACAATGTTTTTTTCTTGTGCAATAAACAATTGAAAGTGTTCCCGGACTTTATGTACACGCTGTATAACATCATACGTGTGGAGTTCGGCGGAACAGGCAACACACATATAACAACTTATATGGTTCACAAAACTGGCAGGATATATACTGCGGTCCGGTTCAGAAATTAAAATTAACAGTTAGCTGGTATTTCAGTCGTTAATTCAGGCGATGATATTCTTTTGCATTTTTACGTTTAGTGCTCAACGTATCCTGCCTGCAAATTTGTACGTCCATCTGGTGATTCAACCTATTATGCTGCCATTCATGAACAGTTTTCCAGGAGGTGTTTTCCAACAGGATGACGCTCGCCCCCGTACCGCTGTTGTAACCCAACATGCTCCACAGAGTGTCGACATGTTGCCTTGACCTGCTCGATCACCAGATCTGTCTCCAATCGAGCACACATGGGGCGTCATCAGGCGACAACTCTAGTGTCATCCACACAGCCGTCCTCGTATTGACCGACCATGTGCAACGGGCATGCAACTCCATTCTGCAAACTGACATCGAGACACCTGTACAACACAATGCGTGCACGATTGCATGCTTACATTCAATATTCATGGTTACACCTGTTATTAATGTACCAGCATTTCACATTTGCAATGGTTGATCTCGCGCGTACGTTAACCTGTGACCTTCAATATTAATTACTTAAACATGAAGCCTAGATAAATATGTTCCCAAAATTACGTTACTCTGCATTAATTATTTTTTGCTGTTGCGATTTCTTTCGTTAGTGTATTACTTATTTTCAATATTTGTTTTGTTTGGTACTGAGTATATTCATACGTTTCCTGTTAATGAACATTATCAAGTTCTCTTTGCAGGATCAGAATACTCAAGCCTGACATTGTCAGAGAGGAGAGGCAGTCTTAATGTGGTTTATTACATAACAATTTTTTAAAATTAAAATACCTTTTAATGATTCGACGCAATTTTCCTATCACAATTATTATAGTACGATAACTAGTTTCAGTTGTTATCTGCAACGAACTTCAGATCGTTCAAAATGTGAAAAAGCACTGAATATGACGGTAATACAGGAAAATGTCCTGTTGGATCATAAGCTCATTATTTCCAATAGTGTAGCACGTATTATCGCGAGAACAGTATATGGAAGGGTTCCAAAAGCTGTCAGCTGTCCCGTAGCCTGGATTACACAATGATCCTGCATGACACGTGAAGCATCATCTTTATAAAATTTGTACAGGTTGAAGGATAATAGGAAAGTGCTGCACGCCCACCATCCTGACAACACATGTCAAAACTAACAACTTTACTCATGTAGTTGGGCACTTTTCTATATTACAATCATCCTGTGAGATTACGGTCTACAATCTGGCTTGCTAACGATGGTGTTTTTAAACTGCGCGTTGTTATCGTGTTGGTATTTACGAGGGTTATTTTTTAAGAAGGAATCGATTTGTAATGAAGTAAGAGAAACTTTATTTATGAACATAAACTGCATCATAAACTACAATATGCACATTTTTTCACAATTCAACATAGTCAACATGAACATTTAAACGTTTGTCAAGTTGTGGCACTAGCTTTTGTATCCGAGCATCAAAAAATAACTGCCACCTGACTGACAAACCAGTTAGTAACAGTTTGGTTCAGGTGGTTCAAATGGCTCTGAGCACTATGGGACTCAACTGCTGTGGTCATTAGTCCCCTAGAACTTAGAACTACTTAAACCTAACTAACGTAAGAACATCACACACATCCATGCCCGAGGCAGGATTCGAACCTGCGACCGTAGCAGTCGCACGGTTCCGGACTGCGCGCCTAGAACCGCAGTAACAGTTTGTTTCAAGATGTAATTTAACAAACGCTTTCCACCAAGACATTCCTTCAGTTTTGGAAACAGATGGAACTGATGGTGTGAAATCAGGACTGTATGGTGGATGATTCGGTAATTCCCAGTGAAACTCGTCCAGCTGCGTCTTTGTTCTTGCCGCAACGTGAAGCCGAGCATTATCGTGAAGCCGACCGTCGCCGCTAGAGAGCAGTCCTGCCGGCGATTTTGAATAGCACGCCTAAGCTTTAACAATGTTTCACAGTCAGCATTTACTGTCACTCCTCTTCTCAAAAGTACCTGTCAGCATTTACTGTCAATCTTCTAGTCAAAAAGTCTAACAGAAGAATTCCCAAAAACCGTGGCCATGGCTTTCCATGTTGAACATTCTTGTTTGGCGTGAATATAGAAGGAACTAAATACTGAAACAATTCTTCAGCAGCATCGACGAGCAAAGTTCGTACAGTTACCGAACGGGGTAGTGCAGTATGTAGCACGCTCGACTCTCATTCGGAAGGACGACGGTTCAAACCTATGCCCGGCCATCCTTACTTAGGTTTTCTGTGATTTCTCTAAACCGCTTAAGGCAAATGCTGGGATGGGTCCTCCGAAAGGGCAAGGCGCCTTCCTTCTCCATCCCTCCCCAATCCGAGGTCGTGCTCCGTCTCTAATGACCTCGTTGTCGACGGGACGTTTAACCCTAATCTCCTCCTCCTCATCATCCAGTTTGTATAGGTGTCTAAATTTCAGGGAGATACTAACGCAAGTCTGCTGAAGGCTGGATAATCGTTACGAAGATTTACGCACTCTTTGGACATGTGTTATCAACAGTGTATCACCGTTGTAGCTGGTGGCCCGAGGACGGCAGTGAAATACAGAATTACACTGGGATTAATGCATCAGCTAAAGAACAAACGTTGACTTATAGTTACTGCAACGCAAATTAGAGCACCCAGACAGGAAGCTGTGATAACCAAGAGCACTGGACTCGCATTCGGGAGGACGACGGTTCAATCCCGCGCCCGGCCATCCCGATTTAGGTTTTCCGTGATTTCCCTAAATCGCTCCAGGAAAATGCCGGGATGGTTCCTTTGAAAGGGCTCGGCCGACTTCTTTCCCCATCCTTCCCTAATCCGATGAGACCGATGACCTCGCTGTCTGGTCTTCCCCAAACAACCCAACCCAACCAAAGACCACTGTGGTGGAACGTCTTTATGACCTTCAGCCAAAGATCTTGCAACAATACATAATTAGTTAGTTAGTTACGTGTTACATTGATCAATAGCACGGAAAAACTGTTATGATGTGGAACATGTCGAACGCACAGTAAATGCGCACAGAAAACCAGTTTTTTCTTTACATTATAGTGTTATACCTAAATGTTTCTATTATCTGTCCCATTCCCTTAAATGGCACAAAACAAATATATTATATCTCCAGATTTATTTACTCATATTCAATAATTCATCTATGGTATAGAAGGAGTTGTCGAGGATGTATGATTTTTCAAACTATTACTGCTGTCTGTCAGACATTTTATTTCATCTGGTAATTTACAAAAACGTTTAACCCCTTTCTGTGCCAAAGGTAGGTTAAGTAAAAAATAGTGTAGGTCTTTATCTTTTATGATATTGTAATCATGAATGTCGTTGATTTTAAACTGGTCCAAGCTGTTGAGAAAAAAATTTCATTACTGGGTAAATGTACTGTGAAGCAGTTGTAAGAATTCCTAACCTTTTAAACAGACGCCTACAAGATGTGCGACTATGAACCCCACACATTATTCTAACTACTTTCTTTTGAGCAGTGACTACCTTTTGCCTAAGTGTTGAGTTGCCCCAGAATATTAATGCGTATGACATCAGAGAGTGGAAGTATGCAAAGTATGTTAGCTTACTAATTTCTACATCTCAAAATTGGTAATTATTCTGATTGCAAAAGTGGCTGAACCTAGTCGCTTTAGGAGATTCAAAATATGAATCTTCCAATTAAAATTCTCGTATATATGTACACTCAAAAACATAGTGTGCTCTACCATGGGTACTGACTTCTTTTGATGTGTTATGTTTATTGAAGGAATTACACTTTTTGCAGCAGAAAATTGGATGTACTGTGTTTTTTCAAAGTTCAGTGGAAGCCCATTCGCAGAAAAGCAATTAATAACTCTTCCAAAGACCTTATTTGTATCATTTTCTATCGGGCTTTCTTTTACTGGATTCACCAAACAGTGTCAGTCCAGCATCTTGTTTCACATAAGGATGGAGGTCATTCACATACATCAAGAACAGGAGGGGACCCATGATCGATCCTTGCGGATCACCTAATGTTATTTCCCCCCAGTTAGATGAAGTGGCAAACTCCTTTGAATCACTTGAAGCGTATAAAGAGACTTTTTGCTTCTCGTTCTGTAGATATGACTTAAATCACTCATATGCTGTTCCATTTATACCACAGAATTGTAATTTCTCTATGATAATGTCATGGTTCACACAATCAAATGCTTTGGATAGAGAATAAAGACACTAGAGGCAAACTCTGTTCAACACTGACATCTCCCAAGGGCAGAAGTAAAGCTGCAGAGGGCGTCTGCTAACCATATGCGATTATAATCACTCCAGGGTTCTTTGTGGGAACAGTCAGGCTTCTTTTTAGACTCGGAACTGCATACAGGTTGAATACAGGTAGCAGCTCTGTAAAGTAGGCAGCTGAAAAGAATGGCTGCGAGGGGCGAGGCGGGGAGCAGAGAAAGAGTATCACCGCTTTTTCCCTTTCGTCCAGTTGCTGTCCAAGGTCGGCGTTGTAGGCCATTACCCTTGTCAGGCTTCTTGTGCTACACTGTTCGCCTCATCTGATCTTCCAGTTTCTTTTACTTTTTTATGTTGTAATATTTCTGGCTTAGTCAGCCATCATATTAGGCTCCAAGAAGCTGTTCCGAGAGCAGTGGAGATGCAAGAAGTATATAGATGACGAAACGTGGTGTTGGGTACCGGTGACAGATGTTAGATTCGGTACCATTCCCGTGAGAACGACCGCGTGCATAATGCTACTGCTCTGTGATTGGCTGCTGTGTTCGGAGCAAGGGCGCCAAAACGTTAAAGTATAGTTATTATTATTAGTTAAACTACTCATTAGAATGACTTCACTTTTTAATATAAATATCTCTCAATAGCTCACTATCAATCAGTCATTTTAGAATTACGAAATTGCAGACGAAGCACTTGGAAGCGTTCGGGTCACGTCTTTTCTGGTATGGCGCGCGAAGTGTTTCGAGCTGTTCGGCAGTCGAGAAGAACAGATATGTTGTCTGTCTTAGGATGTGTTTCCAATTTTTATTTACGTTCCTGTTCGTCTGTCTGTATTAGGCAGTCGAGATGTACAGTCATGTTGTCTGTGGCAGGATGTGTTTGCCAGTATTCAGTATTAAAAGACTCACTCCGGTAGTCATGAGGCTCAGACACGTGCCACAAATAGTGTAAAGATACATTTTCGTAAACATTGTGTTTCATCATGTACTTTGCTGTATCAGAAGGTGTGGTATTAAGATCATGTAGTCTTCTCGAGTGGCAATATTAAAAAAATGCGAGTGGCATCCCAAAGAAGTGATACATTATTTCAGAACAGAACCTCGCTAAAAGGCAGTTTCAGCCTCAAGATACAGAACCTACGACCTGCGTGCTGTTTTCTGCGCTGGGGACATCAACTTGAAGACAGCAGGTTAGTGAACTATAACAGAACCTTCGTATTCCATACAGTGCAGTGGAAACAACTAGGCGCCTCATGTGTACTGCATGCACAGAACAAATGTGCTCAATGACACGTCGTCTGCAGTAATGCAGAGGAGGTAAAGGAGGATGATCGTTATTAACACCAACAATCAATTCATTCTTCCTTTCTTGCCGTAATGTACAGTACTAGTGAGAGAGAATTAAGTTCCACTGAAACGTGCATGCAGACAGCAAGCACATCTTGCGAGCAAGAAAAGGAGGAGAAAACCCTTCCATAATCAAATGGAAACATCATGCAATTCAGTAGCTGCATACACCGTACCAGTAATAGTAAATTATTTACGCAGGAACTACTAATTCTGTCTATATAGAGACGGCGACTTTGATTATTTTGGGTATCAGTGCAGTGAAGAGTTCATACATTTACATCACACTAAGCCGTACAAATTAGTCACAGTTACAACGTTGACGCATTTGTTGTACTACTAAAAGTATCGTTAGAATGGCACGTACTATTGTGTCTTGAGCACGTTATCGGCTCGCAACTGCATTCCTGTCGCTCTCGTTCCTCCCAGCTGTGGCCAGGCAGGAGAAGACAGTGTACCTAGGAACACATTGACGGTGATTCGATCCGGTTTTAGAAGCCCTTGGAGAAATGCGCACTAGTAACCAGCCAGTTTCCAGGGTTTTCTACTGTTTTCGTTTTTCTGGAACATCAGGTTTCATTTTGTGCAGCGTTTGTAAATATTACGAATTCTAAATATTCAAGAGCTTGCACAACACAGTAAATCTATTTGAAGAATATCGGCAATTCTTCATATAGAGGAATTTTATGGTGAGTAAAACTCGATATACACTCCTGGAAATTGAAATAAGAACACCATTATTTCCAATAGCGTAGAACCTATTATCGTAAGAACAGTACATGGAAGCGTTCTAAAAACGTTCAGCTGTTCCGTAGCCTGCCTAACACAACAATGATCCCGCATGGCGTGTGAAGCATCATCTTTATAAAATGTTTACAGGTCGAAGGATAATAGAAAATGGCTCAAAAACACATATTGATGACGTTATGAGGGGTAGAATACTAGGGTGACTAGAGGCTGGTGAGACACAGCAGGTCGTAGCTCGGGACCTCCGTTTGCCGCAAAGTGTGATCTCAAATGGTTATGACAACGATCCAGCAGACAGGAATCGTGTCCAGGCACTACAGTACGGGACGTCCACAGTGTACAACACCACAAGAAGACCGATATCTCACTATCAGTGCCCGCAGACGGCCACTGAGTATTGCAGGTAGCCTTGCTCGGGACCTTACTGCAGCCACTGGAACACTTGTCGCCAGACACTGAAGGCTATGCCATGCCTTTCTCTGTCTGCCTAAAGCATTGACTAGAAATTGGTTTTTTTCTGTTTTCTATTGTTAAACGCTGATTTTTTCCTCTTGAGTAATGTTAGTTCCTTCTCAAGACATTTTTTTTTACTTTCATCCTCGATGCAGCATTTTTCTGTTGCTATTGTTTGCATTACTTTTTTCTTCTCCAGTAACAGTGAAGACATGTTAAGCGTACGTTTATGATTTCCACTAGCTGTGCTACTGTTATTTCTTTGTGATATTTGTTCGGTGGCGGATGGAACAACCAGACAAGTGGGATTACTGAGGTAATGTACGCACTGTAGTCTACTTTAAGATCTTCGTTTGTGGAAGTTTCAATAATTCGGCCTGATCATCTGGTAAGTAATCGCCCTCTTTAAAATTATGTTGCAGGTATCAGTTTTAATGTTATTCCCATCACTTCTTCTACGGAGCTTAACCTACTGATAACACGTTTAAGCATCTTTGCGAAAACTATGATCAGTTTTCTGAATATAATATTTAAATAAAGCCACAGCTCAATTCGGCATTATTAATGTCAAACAGAACGAAGAACTCGGTTGAACAGAAAACCGAAGACTAGCAGCACTAGGGTTGCAATATCTAGCTGAGACCTTGTCGGGACACTGAGATGGGGATATGAAAAAGAAGTAAAATCTTTATTTAACATAATTACTTTTTATTTTGAACGTAGATACAGGGACGTTGATGCGGCAGAAGTAGTTGGTGCACAATATTTTTCAGAAGATTTCACCTCCTTCCCCAAGTCTTTTCTTCCTTCTACTAATTTATAAAACTCCATGCAGGTCAGCTTGTAGTTAAACTGGCACAGTAAGATTGATTCCACAGTCCCTGGCAGCAGTCGATTTCATTCATCAATCGACTGTGCGGAGATCAGCGAAAATACTCTTTTCACAGTGACGTTGTGTACAGGAATAGAAAGCAAATACTAGCACAATTTTAGAAGTTTGCGTTTGCGCTCAGAATTTTCGGTTTCCTTAAGTTAATCCCCCTTGGTTCCACGGAGTGTTTAGACTTCCACTCTTGCAGGTCATGCTTAGTTTCTAAAAACCCTTTAAGATACATATATTCCTGAAAACAATTGTCACCTGAAAAGTTCACATAATTTTTAGCAAGTATATACACTATGTGATCGAAAGTATCCGGACACCTGGCTGAAAATGACTTACAATTTCGTGGCCCCCTCCATCGGTAATGCTGGAATTCAATATGGCGCTGGTCCACCCTTAGCCTTGATGACAGCTTCCACTCTCGTAGGCATACGTTCAGTCAGGCGCTGGAAGGTTTCTTGGGGATTGACAGCCCATTCTTCAGGGAGTGCTGCACTGAAGAGAGCTATCGATGTCGGTCGGTGAGGCCTGGCACGAAGTCGACGTTCCAAAACAGACCAAAGGTTTTCTATAGGATTCAGATCTGGACTCTGCGCAGGGCAGTCCATTACAGTGATGTTATTGTCGTGTAACTACTCCGCCACAGGCCGTGCATTATGAACAGGTACTCGATCGTTTTGAAATATGCAATCGCCATCCCCGGAATGCTCTTCAACAGTGGGAAGCAAGAAGGTTCATAAAACATCAATGTAGAACTGTGCTGTGATAGTGCCACGCAAAACAACAAGGGGTGCAAACCTCCTCCTTGAAAAACACGACCAAACCATAACACCACCGCCTCCGAATTATACTGTTGGCATTACACACACTGGCAGATGACGTTCAGGGGGCTTTCGCCATACCCACACCCTGCGATAAAATCGCCACATTGTGTACCGTGATTAGTCAGTCCACACAATGTTTTTCCACTGTTCAATCGTCCAATGTTTACGCTTCTTACACCAAGCGAGGCGTCGTTTGGCATTTACCGGCCTGATGTGTGGGTTATGAGCAACCGCTAGACCATGAAATCCAAGTTTTCTCACCCCCCGCCTAACTGTCGTAGTACTTGCAGTGGATTCTGATGCAGTTTGGAATTACTGTATGATGGTCTGTATAGATCTCTGCCTATTACACATTACGACTCTCTTCAACTTTCGGCGGTCTCTGTCAGTCAACAGACGAGGTCGGCCTGTACGCTTTTGTGCTTTACATGTTCCTTCACGTTTCCACTTCACTATCGCATCGGAAACAGTGGACCTAGGGATGTTTAGGACTGTGGGAAATCTTGCGTACAGACGTATGACACAAGTGACATCCAACCACCTGACAACGTTCCAAGTCTGTGAGTTCTGCAGAGGGCCAAATTCTGCTGTCTCACGATGTCTAATGAATACTTAGGTCGCTGATATGGAGTACCTGGCAGTCGGTGGCAGCACAATGCACCTAATATGAAAAACGTATGCTTTTGGAGGTGTCCGGATACTTTTGATCACATAGTGTAATAGTGTTTTCAATCATCACACAATCTGGGGTTTCAAAAACGGCACCCAAACACTAAGTATTTATTAAAAGAAACAGCTCATTTCTCTAAGTAATCAAATTCTATGCTATAGAAAACCATTCTTTCTTCCTTAAATTCCGAAATAAAATTAAGTATTTCTTGGTTAGGGTTCTCATTCTGTAATTTGTTCGAATTCATCTTGGTTTGCAAGCGAATAAAATTGGCAGTATTCCTTTAATTCAGACATTTTTGAGCGTCGATAGATATATTTACTAACTCAATTATCGAGACTTTATTCTTATCCTGCTTTTTTTTTACCCAAATGTTACTGGAGGAACATGAAGAAAATTTCACTGATCAGACTACTGAAAAACAGTTTAAATTATTTTAGGTGGATTGTCTTTGGCGTCAAAAAACTGTTTTAATGGAATTCTCCCAACTTCGGGTATTAACGACAGCGGTCTTGTTTTTGAGTGAGATAGGAGTCAGATGATTGGCATTAACCTATAAGTAGAACTGATATTGCCGTGTACATTGAAAAATAATTAAATATTTTCTTGGCAATTATTTCAATGTCGACACTTCAATGTCGCTTGTGATAGTATTGTGGAGAATGTGGGCAGGGCACCCAATTCCTTCTACATTTTTGATCTCATCAAATCGCTATTCAAATGGGAACTGTCTGATTCTTTCACGTGGCGCTGATTAGATACAGTAGTACCAACCCAGTACTACTGAAGAAGTCTGGTGTTTTCTCGAATGATGGCGCCAGAGCTAGAAGGTGCTTGTATCGTCGATACAGGATACGCAACATGCAACGCCATTTGTGGGACGACCTTATCAACATAATCTAAGTGAGACCGCATTTACATGTTACATTAACAGATGACGTTACTTCAGTACTTTAGCCGAGCTTGAAACAGTATTTTGCAAAATCGGTACAAAAGTGGTTCTTGTCGGGATGTCGGGGCAAAAAGTCTATAACGATGACGGTCCCGATGTATCGGGACGGTTTGCAACCCTAAACAGAACAAAACAAGCTCCGTTTATACCGGCCACGCCGCGCAAAACCAAGGAGTGAGTTTCGTCGTACAGCGGCGCGTCCAGTATTGACGTCAAACCTCTCGGCTCAGTGCGGCAAAAGCGTGCATGTACTTCGAGAAGCTTCCCGAGTATGACGTAATGCGCAGAATGGAAAAAAATCTCAGTTGCCCCCCCCCCCTTTTCCTTCCTAGAAACAAATAAATGTCGGGAACACACTGTAGTGACCCAGTTGCCCACAATCTCTTATCTCTGTACTCCTCGAGGTGGTATAATTGTTACAAGTTTCTACGGTTCGGCGCAACGCGCATCAGTCCCTTACAAATATCATAACCTTTTGTATGGACACGGCGAGCCATTGAAAGTGATTATCGAATGGCTACACTCAACACTGACTACTCTTGGATGACCGTTTCAAGTATCAGCCAACTACTGAAAACTTAAGTTCCACATAAACTGTTCGCCCAGCACCCATGCAAACGAAACCTGATAGCTACAGCTGTTAAGTTTTAACATTTGAACTTGGTTTTTTTTATGTCTTTGCATAAACCGGAACTAGAAACTTTACGACGACGAGCGTCTTAAGCTTTTCTTGTAATGTAAACCTCTGAGTGAGAAAATTTCTGTGTGTAAAAAAATCGAAAAAAACCTCATTCTCTCGAACTCAGCCGATCCGAACAACAGAGTTGCATATTGGCTCTGAACTACGAGAATGATGAAAAATGGTAAAGCAAAAACGTCTTGGCGGACAACACAGTTCTGTTTCCAATGAAATCTATCGTTCGCAATATACATTAAACACAAATCTAATTCCCCTTTAACTCATCAAGGTTTACAAGAATTTCATACTACGTCCCAAATAACGGTTCTTCTTGGTCGGTGTCACCTAAGACATATTTCATGGAAGTTTTGTTAATCAAATTCCACCTGATCACGTGCTTTTCTTTTGGTGAAGTATTAAAGTGAGTTGCAAGCGATAAAATTATTTAAAATTCAGTACAGAAGATAACGAACTTTAGTTTTCGTGTAACAAAAAAGATAACTGAATGCATATTATCAAAGGGGCACATTAATTACGAATTATTAGACTGTCTGCCAGTAAGCAAAAACGGGGACATTACACAGTAAAGCTACAGGAATCTACGCAATCCCGGCATGGACGAATCATAAATTAAATCAAATATGAAATCATAGGCACCCCAAAACGTGCACGGATTCCGCACACGGCATTTTTCATCATCCAAGCGACCTCAACGAACCCCTACCAACAAGGACTGCACTCAACGCTGCCAATCGGCAGCTCGTTGTCAGAACAATTGTATTGTTGGCTCTTCCAACGGCCAGATAAGTAATTATTACCAAAGCTTTCGTTGCTAGTACGACCTATGGGGATAGACGATCCTCACAACGTGACAGGTCAGGTAATGAGTTGATCATGATAGTTCACACAAGCGCGCTCAAAATATGCACCGCTTTTTGTGATATCTGTACAGCAGGGTCAGTAATGGTCGAACCGATATTTAATGGAAATGGTGAGAAATTTCACGATTGCTTTTTTTTTCAGTAAGACATTTGTGCGTTCTCTATTAGGTTTACAAAGTTCCTCTTACATACACGGTGCACAAAAATAATGTATACTTTTAAACCAAATATGTCCAATTGAGGAAGAAACAAATGAAACACTATTGGTTTCGTATAGATTTAATTGAAACTTAACGTGGCATGTGCTCAAAATGAACGCCTTATACCTCAATATATGGCCGACAACGACAGGGTCAGAAGGACATAACAGTGGTAATGTTTCTGATGGAACAGCATTGCAGGCTTGCTCATACCGCTCTGTTAGTTCATCCAATATTTGTGGTTTTGCGGGGTGCACGGTGTTCCTTCAAAATGTTTCAAATGCCTCTGAGCACTATGGGACTTAACGGCTGAGGTCATCAGTCCCCTACACTTAGAACTACTTAAACCTGACTAACCTAAGGACATCACACACATCCATGCCCTGAGCAGGATTCGAACCTGCGACCGTAGCAGCAGCTACGGTTCCGGATCGAAGCGCCTAGAACCTCTCGGCCGCAACGGCCCGCACTATGTTCCTGATAACAACCCTAAATGGGTTTAATCCGGTGACGAGCTGGATACACCACAGGACTTCCTCTCGGTCCGTTCCATCTCAAGCGGAATGTGCAACTGAGAAATTGCTTCACACAAAGTTGAAACTGAGGTGGTACCCTAACCTGTTAAAAGTAACAATCTTCACTGGCAAAAATTTCATTAAGAGAAGCAGTTATCACGTGGAACATTGCTTGGTAAGTGTCACTAGCGACAATCTCTTCAAAGAAGACACAATCGTGAAACATTAAGGTCATTCAGTTGCGTATGAAAAAATCTTAAATGCTTTGAGTCCTCGTCGTCGTGGTCTTCAGTCCTGAGACTGGTTTGATGCAGCTCTCCAAGCTACTCTATCCTGTGCAAGCTTCTTCATCTCCCGGTACTGTCTGCAACCTACATCCTTCTGAATCTGTTTAGTGTATTCATCTCTTTGTCTCCCTCTACGATTTTTACATTCCATGCTGCCTTCCAGTACTAAATTGGTGATCCCTCGATGCCTCAGAACGTGTCCTACCAACAGATCCCTTCTTGTAGTCAAGTTGTGCCACAAACACCTCTTCTCCCCAAATTCTATTCAATACCTCCTCATTAGTTATGTGATCTACCCATCTAATCTTCAGCATTCTTCTGTAGCCACAAATTTCAAAAGCTACTATTCTCTTCTTGTCTAAACTACGTATCGTCCATGTTTCACTTCCATACATGGCTACACTCCATACAAATACTTTGAGAAACGACTTCCTGACACTTACATCAGTACTCGATGTTAACAAATTCCTCTTCTTCAGAAACGCTTTTCTTGCCTTTGCCAGTCTACATTTTACATCCTCTCTACTTCGACCATCATCAGTTATTTTGCTCCCCAAATAGCAAAATTTCTTTACTACTTTAAGTGTCTCATTTTCTAATCTAATTCCCTCAGCATCACCAGACTTAATTCGACTACATTCCATTATCCTCGTTTTGCTTTTGTTGATGTTCATCTTAAATCCTCCTTTCAAGACACTGTCCATTCCGTTCAACTGCTCTTCCAAGACTTTGCCGTCTCTTGACACAATTACGGTGTCATCGGCGAACCTCAAAGTTTTTATTTCATCTCCATAGATTTTAATACTTACTCCGAACTTTTCTTTTGTTTCCTTTACTACTTGCTCAATATACAGATTGAATAGCACCGGGGAGAGGATACAACCCTGCTCTCTCCCTTCCCAACCACTGCTTCCCTTTCATGCCCCTCGACTCTTATAACTGCCATCTGGTTTCTGTACAACTTGTAAATAGACTTTCGCTCCCTATATATTACCCCTGCCACCTTAAGAATATGAAAGAGAGTATTCCAGTCAACATCATCAAAAGCTTTCTCTAAGTATACAAATGCTAGAACCGTAGGTTTGCCTTTCCTTAATCTTACTTCTAAGATAAGTCGTAGGGTCAGTATTGCCTCGCGTGTTCCAACATTTCTACGGAATCCAAACTGATCATCCCCTAGGTCAGCTTCTATCAGTTTTTCCATTTGTCTGTAAAGAATTCGCGTTAATATTTTGCAGCTGTGACTTATTAAACTGATTGTTCGGTAATTTTCTCTTCTGTGAACACCTGCTTTCTTTGGGATTGGAATTATTATATTCTTCTTGAAGTCTGAGGGAATTTCGCCTGTCTCATACATGTTGCTCACCAGATGGTAGAGCTTTGTCAGGACTGACTCTCCCAAGGCTGCCAGTAGTTCTAATGGAATGTTGTCTACTTCCGGGGCCTTGTTTCGACTTAGGTCTTTCAGTGCTCTGTCAAACTCTTCATGCAGTATCATATCTCCCATTCCATCTTCATCTACATCCTCTTCCATTTCCATAATATTTTCCTCAAGAACATTGCCCCTTTATAGACCCTCCATATACTCCTTCCACCTTTCTGCTTTCCCTTCTTTGCTTTGAACTGGGTTTCCATCTGAGCTCTTGATAGTCATGCAAGTGGTTCTCTTCTCTCCAAAGGTCTCTTTAACCTTCGTGTAGGCAGTATCTATCTTACCCCTCGTGAGATAAGCCTCTACATCCTTACATTTGTCCTCTAGCCATCCCTGCTTAGCCATTGTGCACTTCCTGTCGATCTCATTTTTGAGACGTTTGTATTCCTTTTTGTCTGCTTCACTTACTGCATTTTTGTGTTTTCTCCTTTTATCAATTAAATTCAGTATCTCTTCTGTTACCCAAGGATTTCTACTAGCCCTCGTCTTTTTATCTACTTGACCCTCTGCTGCCTTCACTATTTCAGCCATCAAAGCTACCCAGTCTTCTTCTACTGTATTTCTTTCACCCTTTCCTGTCAATTGTTCCCTTTCAGATATTTAATAAAAGACACCTTCTGTCAAATATCAAACATTATCAAGTTCTATCACTGCCTAAAATTTGACAGCGGTAACATCTGTGACCAATTGTGTACTATGTTACTGGACTTTTTCAGATCCTATCACAATGAGTGACAAACAGGTCATTGCTATAGAAGTGCATAATGCAAGTAGATTTTCGTTACTGCTATATATGTACAGTTAACATTTTGTAGAAATCGATGCACATACAGTTCCTCTGTATCAGATGCCACTGATGTTGGGTTATAAACCCAAAAGTAAGTTTTGGCAAATAAAACATTTTGAGTGCACCTCATGGTATAGAGAAGAAGTCTTCTAATAAAGTTACGTTTGTGTTTTCGCTAGACCAGTACATGCAGTTATGGTTCTTAATTCTTGCGTTAAGTTTAAAGGTGACTTCCTCCGACCAGAGGTTTAGATCTTGGAAACGTTCATCTTCTTCGTGCATCTTCATCTACAGATGCATGATTACTATTCAACAATTAAGTACCTGTCAGAGGGTTCATCGAACCACTTTCAAGCTATTTCTCTATAGTTCCACTCTCGAATATCGCGCAGGAAATACACTTAAATGTTCCCGTGAGAGCTCTGAGTTCTCTTGTTTTATTATGATGATCATTTCTCGCTATCTAGATGGGAGCCAACAAAGCATTTTCGCATTCGGAGGAGAAAGTTGGAGATCAAAATTTCATGAGAAGGTCCTGCCGCAACGAAAAACACCGCTGTTTTCATTACTGCCACCGCAGTTCGCTTATCGTATCCGTGGCATTCTCTCCCTATTTCGTGATAATACAAAACGAGTTGCATTTCTTTTAATTTTCTCGGTGGCTTCCGTCACGTATTGCACACCAAGCAGCAGCTCTCGAGAAGAGGACGGACAAGCGTAGTGTAGGCAGTCTGTTCAGTATATCTGTTTTATTCCTAAGTGGTCTGCCAATAAAAGAGTCTTTGATTCGCTTTCCTCACATCATTATATATGTGATCGTTCCAATTTACATTATTCGGAGAATTTAGTTGAATCGGCAGCGTTTAGATTATAGCGTAACCGAAATTTAGCGGATTTCTTTTAGGACTCATGTGGATGACTTCACACTTTTCACTATTTAGTGGCCATTGTTACTTTTTAGCACTATACAGATATCTTGCCTACATCATTTTTTCATTTTTCTATCTGTTTTGATCCTCTGATGATGTTACGAGACGGTAAATGACAGCCGGCCGCTGTGACCGAGCGGTTATAGGCGCTTCAGTTCGGAACCGCGCTGCTGCTACGGTCGCAGGTTCGAATCCTGCCTGGATGTGTGTGATGTCCTTAGGTTAGTTAAGTTTAAGTAGCGCTGAGTCTAGGGGACTGATGACCGCTGATGTGCTTACGGCCATTTGAGCCATTTTTGGTAAATGACAGCATCATCTTCAAACAATCTAAGAGGGCTGCTTAGATTTTCTCCTAAATCTATTATGTTGGTCAGCATCAGCAGAGGGCCTGTAACACTTCTTTGTGGAACGTCAGATATTTCTTACGTTTTACTGTATGACTTCCCATCATTTACTGCGAACTGTGACCTATCTGATAGCAAATCATGAATCCAGACGCACAACTGATTTGATACTCCGTACGACGCAATTTGGGTAGGAGTCAATTGTGAGAAACTCTGTCGAAAGCATTCTAGAGATCTAAAAATATGGAATCAGTTTGATGTCTCTTGTTGATAGCACTGGTTACTTTGTGAGAATGAAGAGCTAGTTGTGTTTCACAAAACTGATATTTTCTGAATCCGTGTTGGCTGCTTGTCAGCTTTCTTTGAGATAGCTCATAATGTTTGAACACAGTATATGTTCCAAAAACCTACTGCATATCGCAGTTAGCGATATAGATCGATAATTCAGCGAATGAATTTTGTTTTCTTTCTTGGGTATTGGTGTGACTTGAGCAACTATCCAGTCTTTAGGTACGCATCTTTCGACGAGCGAGGAGTTGTATACGGTTGCTAAGAATGGAGCCATTGTATCAGCATACTGTGTAAAGAACCTAACTGGTATGCGATATGGATCGGAGGCCTTGCCTTTATTAAGTGATTTAAGCTGCTTCGCTACACTGAGGAGTTCTCAATTTGGCAGTTGTTCTTGATTCGAAATGTGGAACACATATTTCGTCTATTTTGGTGAAAGAATTTCGGAAAACTGTGTTCAGCAACTCTGCTTTAGTGGCACTGTCGTCAGTAATACTACCATTGTTCTCACGCATTGAAAGTACTGATTGCGCCTTGCCGCTGCTGTACGTTATATACCATCGGAATCTCTTTGGGTTTTCTGCCAGGTTGTGCAGTAGAGTGACGTTGTGGCAAATAGCAAAAGCATACCGCTAAATGATGATTAACCACTGAAAAATCCAATTCGGTTACCCATATAATCATACCTCAGAGCATGGAGAGGTGCTGGAGTGTAAGGCTTTCATCTCTGAGTCTGCAAAATTCTGTGAGCACTGGTTCCACGAGAGCATTGCCTCACGCTCTTTTTCGAGCGCCGCGCGGAATCAGCCGAGCGGCCAAAGGCGCTGCAGTCATTGACTGTGCGGTTGGTCCCGGCGGAGGTTCGAGTCCTCCCTCGTACATGGGTGGGTGTGTTTGTCTTTAGGATAATTTAGGCTAAGTAGCGTGTAAACGTAGGGACAGATGACCTTAGCAGTTAAGTCCTATAAGATTTTACACAAATTTGAACATTTTTTCTTCTTTTTCGAGCATTTAGTGTACGCTTGCATCACTGCATCTACATTTTAGTTGTCTGTTGAACGTTTCTTTCTTCAGCATTCTTCTGTAGCGTCACATTTCAAAAGCTTCTATTCTCGTCTTGTCTAAGCTGTTTATACTCCATGTTTCACTTCCATACATGGCCACGCTCCATACAAATCTTTCAGAAACGACGTCCTGACTCTTAAATCCGTACTCGATGTTAACAAATTTCTCATCTTCAGATACTCTTTTCTTGAAATTACCAGTCTACACTCTATATTCTCACTATTTCGACCATCTTCAGTCATTTTGCTTCCCAAGTGGCAAAACTCATTTACTACTTTGAGTGTCTCATTTCCTAATCTAATTCCCTCAGCATCACCCGATTTAATTCCACTACATTCCATTATCCTCGTTTTGCTTTTGTTGATGTCCATTTTACATCCTCCTTTCAAGATACTGTGAATTCGGTTCAACTGCTCTTCCAAGTCACTTGCTGTCTCTGATAGAATTACAATGTCATCGGCAAATCTCAAGGTTTTTTTTCTCCCTGGACTTTAATTCCTACTCCAAATTTTTCTTTTGTTTTCTTTACTGCTTGCTCAATATATAGATTGAATAACATCTGGGATAGGCTACATTCCTGTCTCACTCCCTTCTCAACCATTGCTTCCCCTTCATGCCCCTTGACTCTAACAACTGCCACCTCGTTTCTGTACAAATTGTAAATAGCCTTTCGCTCTCTGTATTTTACCCCCTGCCATCTTTAGAATTTGAAAGAGAGTATTCCAGTCAACATTGTCAAAAGCTTTCTCTAAGTCCACATATGCTATAAACATAGGTTTTCCTTTCCTTAAGCTATATTCTATGAGAAGTCATAAGGTCAGTTTGGCCTAGTGTGTTCCTGCATTTCTCCGGAATCCAAACTGGTCTTCCTTCTTTTGAATTATTAACTTAAAAAAAAAATTACTTCTATATGCTTTAATTAAAGAGAGACCAAGTTTCAACGAATGTATACGTTATTTTGGGACCTCCATTAGAACATGGAAATATTATTAAATAACAGTTGTAAGATTTCCATATCTCGTTCGCCACTGTAAATAATTCTCCTTTACTGTTCTGGGACAAAGATGAATGAGCGCGCTATACGAGCAATGAATAAGATCCTTGACTGTGTTTAAGTTTATCTGTGGTGCGCTTGGTCGCCAGGCTTTTGTTCAGCGCTGATTCATTCATATTTGAAACACAATAGCGAGCAGCTGAGTTTTCAGAGAAAGATATTTGATATTTGACAAATTGTAAGAAATGATCTGAAATACTTTATTACAGAAATGAAAACTTGTTTGTAAAAGAACGTTGTTTATTCTATGGATGGAGAAGATTATTGGAGGAATATTTCAAGGTAACAAATGCAAGCACGAGAAATGAATTTTGTTTGTAAGTACCATCAGTTGAAAGAAATCTTTGTCCCTTAGAAAACTAATAATACACTACTGCCCATTAAAATTGCTACACCAACAAGAAATGCAGATGACAAACGAGTATTCATTGGACAAATATATTATACTAGAACTGAGAAGTGATTACATTTTCACGCAATTTGGGTGCATAGATCCAGAGAAATCAGTACCCAGAACAACCATCTCTGGCCATAATAACGGACTTGATACGCCTGGGCATTGAGTCAAACAGAGCTCGGATGGCGTGTACAGGTACAGCTGCCCATGCAGCTTCAACACGATACCACAGTTCATCGAGAGTAGTGACTGGTGTATTGTGACAAACCAGTTGCTTGGCCACTATTGACCAGAGGTTTTCAATTGGTGAGAGATATGGAGAATGTGACAGCCAGGGAAGCACTCGCACATTATCTGTATCCAGAAAGGCCCGTACAGGACATGCAGCACGCGGTCGTGCATTATCCTGCCGAAATGTAGGGGTTTTCCAGGGATCGAATGAAGGGTAGAGCCACGGGTCGTAACACATCTGAAATGTAAGGTCCACTGTTCAACGTGCCGTCAATGCGAACAAGAAGTGACCGAGACGTGTAACCCTTGGCACCCCATACATTCACGCCGGGTGATACGCCAGTATGGCGATGACAAATACACGCTTCCAATGTGCGTTCACCACGATGTCGCCAAACACGGATGCCACCATCATGATGCTGTAAACAGAACCTTGATTCATCTGAAAAAATGACGTTTTGCCATTCTTGCACCCAGGTTCGTCGTTGAGTACACCATCGCACGTGCTCATGTCTGTGATGTAGAGTCAAGGGTAACCGCAGCCATGGTCTCCGACCTGATAGTCCACGCTGCTGCAAGCGTTGTCGAACTGTTCGTACAGATGGTTGTTGTCTTTCAAGCGTCCCGATCTGTTGACTCAGGGATCGAGACGTGGCTGCACGATCCGTTACAGCCATGGGGATAAGATGCCTGTCATCTCGACTGCTAATGATACGAAGCCATTGGGATCCAGCTCGGCGTTCCGCATTCCCCTCCTGAACCCACCGATTCCATATTCTGCTAACAGTCATTCGATCTAGACCAACGCGAACAGCAATGTCGCAATACGATAAACCGCATTCGCGATAGGTTGCAATCCGACCATTATCAAAGTCGGAAACGTGATAGTACGCATTTCTCCTCCTTACACGAGGCATCACAATAACGTTTTACCAGGCAACGCCTGTCAATTGCTGTTTGTGTATGTGAAATCGGTTGGAAACGTTCGTCATGTCAGCGCTTTGTAGTCGTCGCCACCGGCGTTAACCGTGTGTGAATGATCTGAAAAGCTTATCATTTGCATATCACAGCATCGTCTTCCTGTCGGTTATATTTCGCGGTTGTGGCACGTCATCTTCGTGGTGTAGCAATTTTAATGGCCAGTAGTGTATTTATGATTAGTTTTAATTTGATCTCTGTTTCCGTTATGTCACAAGTAACGCAATTACTTTAAATGTCTGTAATGTTTGTAATGTTTTTAGTAAAGAGAGAATTTTGTAATTGTTAGAGTCGTGTTATGTTGCACAGTCTTTTTGGCAATAGAATTTTATTTTGCAAGAACAGTTGTAAGTAAAACCCTCCTCCATCAGTCTTAATAAAGATTTGAATATTTTGTTATGTGTGCATTGCACCTTAAGTCACACGCAGCCACAGATTGTCCCTGACAAGCATAAAGAATTTTTGTATTGAGTAGATTGTTTTCCTTTACCTGCCCTATTTGTGGATTTCAATTTACTTTCGAGAACATCATTACACCAGACACCAAAACAACATGATGATCATGAGGTAAGTTACTTTTATCGCAGGGCAAATCTCACTTTGCATTCCTGTAAGCAAACAGTACACAGTCAGATTTTTCAGGTGTTGCGCCTGTTAAGCAGACTGATTTACAGTGAACAGTGCAGGTAATATTAAACAGTTATTTTCAACCGAAATGAGGACTATTTTACTTCCTGGATATTTCAAGTCAAACTTTCCGCTTCCCGTTACGCACCTTCCATAGCATGGAGGAGGACATTAGTGTTTAACGTTCCATCGACAACGAGGTCATTAGCGATGGAGCACAAGCTGGGTTTAAGGAAGAAAAGGGAAGTAAACCGGCCGTGCCCTTTTAAAGAACTATTCCGGTATTTGCCTTAACTGATTTAGGGACATCACGGAAAACCTTAATCAGCATGGCTGGACGCGGGACTGACCTGTCGTCCTCACGAATGCGAGTCCAATATGCAAACCACAGCGCTATCACCCTCGGTTTCATTGCGCTTTTCAGTACTGAGTTACAGCTAAACAGTTTTCACTGTTAGCTGTTTTTGGCATTTCATTAGGTTAGTTTTCATTATCTCAAATTGAGCTTTGTTTCACGACACTGTTCACACGCTCAACACACAGCTGACTAACAGCCAGTATTGATCAGCAATTGAATACGATATCTAAAGCACACGTTACACGTAGAGAATATTTTTGAAAAAAAAGGATATTCAGTATTTTCGTTTATAGATGAATTTTTATAGGAAGCTTACACGGTGAAATAGGTGTATTTGTTGATGCGAGCTTCTTTCACTCGTTGATGTTAATAAAAAGGCGTTTTGAAATACTTTTTGTCCTCCAGTACAGCCTCAGCCCGGAAGTTAGTTTCTCAGAAGCGGTCCACTGTGCGTTTATTTCACTCGGGAACAAGAGCGAACTGTGCATTCACGGTAAACACAAAAGGAAAAGCAGAGGAATGCTGCGTGCGCCTCACGGGTGCCCTTGAGATAAGCGCCCGGTTGCTGATAATCAGTCAGCTCTGGCGACGGGCACTCCTTCTCGAGCTTACGTGTGGCGTTCAAGACAGGAAAGGCGGAATGATTGCAGTCGGGCACTTTGTATTCCGACAACGTCTGCAGTCTTGTGCCACAGGTTTCGTTATCCGACTATCGTGTTAGTCTACACACACAATTCGACAAAACCTGACGTTTTAATTTCACAGGACGGGCATATGATTAGTGAAACTGAACAGTTCAAATTTCTAGGTGTTCAGATAGATATTAAGCTGTCGTGCAAAGCCCACGTTCAGGATCTTGTTCAAAGACTTAATAGTGCCATTTTCACTATTCGAACGGTATCAGAAGTGAGTGATTGTTCGACACAAAAATTAGTCTACTTTGCTTATTTTCATTCGCTTATGTCGTATGGTATTGTATTTTGGGGTAACTCTTCCCATTCTAAAATGATATTTTTGGCTCAGAAACGGGCGGTTCGGGCAATAAGTGGTGTGAGTTCACGAACCTCTTGTCGACCACTGTTAACGAGTCTGGGTATTTTGACATTGGGCTCTCAATACGTATTTTCTTATAGTCGTATCTCGTTACCAATGTTAGTTTATTCCCAAGAATAAGCAGCTTTCACTCGGTTAATACTCGGCAGAAATCAAACCTGCGTTTGGATCGGACTTTCTTAACTCTAGTGCAAAAAGGTGTGCAGTATACTGCTGCATCCATTTTCAATAAGCTGCCATTCGAATTAAAAATCTTATCAGTAATCCACGCGCTTTCATATCGAAACTGAAGAGTTTCCTCATGGGTCACAAGCTTCTATTCTGTCGAGGAGTTCCTTGAAAAATTAAGCTGATTCTTATTGTATTGCTGATAGCGTTTACTTAAACTTAGCCGGCCGCGGTGGTCTCGCGGTTCTAGGCGCTCAGTCCGGAACCGCGCGACTGCTACGGTGGCAGGTTCGAATCCTGCCTCGGGCATGGATGTGTGTGATGTCCTTAGGTTAGTTAGGTTTAATTAGTTCTAAGTTCTAGGCGACTGATGACCACAGATGTTTAGTCGCATAGTGCTCAGAGCCATTTGAACTTAAACTTATGGACAGACTTTTTTCAGGTTCATGAACATTTATTTTTATCTGTTATTACTTTTATGCTGTAATTTCATGTGCTGAAACGTTCCATGACCTTGGAGATTTGCTCCTCAATTTGGTCCTACGGAACTTGACGTGTAAATAAAAAATAAAATACAAAATGTATTCTCTGTTTCCTTTCAAGGCTGAGGAAGGGGGGGGGGGGGAGGGAGACTGACCTAAAAATATCTCTCAAGGGAACCTTCTCTTCGATTATCTTCTTTGGTTTAAAAAAGAAGGACTTCAGTCGTTTTTCAAATTAACTTCAGTTTTGCTTTTTAAGTAATAAAATTCTGGCATGTAAACACATAATTATGTATTTTCTTTATTGATATCACGTTCAGAATACATAGAACAGTAAACCATCCAGGAAAATAAACATATAGGACAACATTTCCAAAACGAAATTGCAATTTTACTCATTTGTCTTTGTTTCCCAAGCTGCAATTTTCTCATAAAATGGTTTGGATTCATTACAGACTTGAATATTTTGCGTATATCTTTAATTTTATTTTCATTGATTGGACACACACCCTTTGGATAAGCATGACTATGTGGTAGTTCTGGGGCACGAATGGTTTTGCCATAACTATTCCGGTCTGTTCTGCAGAAAAGCAGAATTCCATAAAAGTTGAAACCGTGACAGATACCTTTTGATCTCTAGGAACGTCCTTACCAGACATCTCCGTTGAATTGGCATTTCTTTTGTAATAATGCGGCCACCTGTTGTTGTAGTCATACACATCCTCACTTTCAACGACTTTAAATGTAAAATTTCCTTTAGCGCTAGAGCTGACTATGTATTCATACACGTCCTTCATTGTGTACAGTGTGTCCACACGCCACAGTTGTCTTTTCACTACTGCGAAGTCCCCATCATTTGGCAGAGAGGTGTGTCCTCTGATTGGGAAAAGAAGTCTGATGTTCACAAAACGCCTCTGAGCACTTTTAGCCGTTAAAAACCTGATGAGAGCCATTAAAAACCTGATGAGAGTGTTCTTCTTATTCTGGCCTGCACAGCCGTCACAAAACAACCAGAGTTCTTTAACACTAGATGAGACAACGGTATTGAAATAATGGAGGAGAAAACTGCATACCGCCGGCCGGTGTGGCCAAGCGGTTCTAGGCGCTTCAGTCTGGGACCGCGCGACCGCTACGATCGCAGGTTCGAATCCTACCTTGGGCATGGATGTGTGTGATGTCCTTAGGTTAGTTAGGTTTAAGTAATTCTAAGTTCTAGGGAACTGATCACCTCAGAAGTTAAGTACCATAGTGCTCAGAGCCATTTTGAACCAACCTTTTTTTAAATTTTTTTTAGCTAAAACTGCATTCCTCATTTTGACATTCCTTATCTTGCCCCTCATGGTAGGTGTAGAGGGATACTGAATTAGTTTTCATGTCATGCACAGAGAAAACTGGAATTGTCAGTTGGTGATAATAATACATGTCCTGAACTGATGTCTTAGGCAAGCATATGTTTTGCATGTAGTCAACTGTTAAAGCAAGAAAATTCCGTCTCAGTGCATAGCTCGGTTGTATCTTCTAGTGTTTTGTAGAACTTTTTGCTGCGACGTTTGTGAACCAAGAGTTCTGCTGCAGTTGCAGGTTTAGCACAATCATTAACCGCACCGCTTTTCACTTTAGCATTCAGTTCTTCACACGTAATGCATGTGTCTATACTAGGTCTACCGAATCTCAAACGGAAATGGTTATTGAAATATCTTTGACAATAGTGGTAAGACACATTACTATCAGGATATTTGACTAGAAACATTTCACGCATAGTTTTCACTGTTAGTTCACTGTTTAAGTAGAAAATATCTGTGTTTCCATAGTGGATTTGTTTAGTAGGAAATGACGCAAAATTGGAATGATTAGAAGCAAGTATATCAGCCTCTTTTGCGTTCCCTGGTTTGCGTGGTGTTTAGGAAACGTGCCTCGAAGCAGTGGCTTACACACAATCTCTTCATCCTGGATACGGTAACACAATAAACAGTGAGGAAGTCTTTCTTACACACCTCTATCTGCTTGTCTGAATCTTTAACATAATATTTGAATATAGCTGCCCTAGTACCAGGCTCGTCTTTCCTTCCACTTCGTCTCTTTGTGGAAATACTTTCAGTTTGTCCCTGCAAAAACACATCTTGTTCGTTCTTAGTGTTAAAATCTTTCATGTAATTAATAGCTTCTAACAATGCACTTTCCGAAATCAAATTGGACATTGTTTCCTGCATCTGAAATATATGCCAATTTTTTATAAACAAGAGTCTGCATTGCTAGTAATTACCAGCCACATTAAGCTACAATGATGTGTACAAGAATATTGTGTACAACAATATTGTGAAACAAAATTAAATCCAAATTGCTTACCCGCAAGCAGGTCCTGTTTGCCTAGCTGAAACTAACTTCCCTATTTGATTTACGTGCTCCAAACCTCTAACCTTAGCACGCTTTATTCTAGCTCTCTTGTATTCTGCAGCCCTTTTCATTCCTTTCTTCTTTTTTGGTCATAATTTTCTTCATTTTCAACAACACCAATACATAAAGAACTGCTGCTAACAGCCATTTTCGTTTACAGCTAATGTATTGCAGGTCTACCAGACAAACAAAAGTAATATAGACGTTTTACCAACTTAAAGCTATACATGAATCTATGAACAACTACCATTACCTGACAAGCAAAACAACGTAAGTCCTGGACTAAGGCTGTTTTGGCGGTAAACACGAAAGTCCTGTTACTGGAAATAATGTACAGAAGTTAGGAACTAAAGTCTCTGTGGTCTTAAGCGATGCGTGTTGGGTATTGGAATATTGCTGTGCCCATAACTCATAACCATGGAAACGTGGACTTACGTCGTTTTGGAAATTCGCGATTCATATATACATCGTGTTCTGATAAATAAATCAAAATCAGTCTTCAGCGTTCAAAGTCATCGAATCTCTTTCCAGAACTCATGATGAAATATTTCAGTTACTGAAACGTAGTCAGTCATTTCTGGCCGGCAAATGACTGGCTTGATTTCCAATAAATGTCCCAGTCCATTAACTTGAAGCTGATCTTTCTCAAAGATTAATTTGATAGCATCAGTCTTGTCAGCCATGTCCCTTAGCAAATTATTCTGCCTTTGCATTAGAAGACTTCATGAAAATCAAATAATAGCGTATTTGACTGCTTTCTGGAAATCGTTTTAAACGGTTGATTATGCCATTTTATGCTCATAACAGGCTTTTTTTTCCTTCTCGAATTTCAGTATTCTTCTTCGAAAACAGAAATGCAATCCAAATAATTTGAAAGCCTGTTAAACGCTCCGTTCCAGTCATGTGATGCCTGTGACGTCAAGGGCTAGCTTGCAGCTCCTTTTGTCATAAAGCTAATTCACAGTGATGTCTTGTTTTGTAATTTACGTTTCGGAAAATGGATTCAAATGGTGTGTAGCACCATACTGTACAAATATATCCATAAAAACTCTTGAAAAATTGTTTTCGAATATTTCAGAGAGTGAGAAGGCATGTAAAAATTGGTTTCACTGTACCGGCAAAATGACACCACGACGATGCCCAAGTTCGCTTACTTAATTAGAAATGTGTTGCATTGTGAAGTTAACATTAATTTTCCTCCAAGATACGCTTTCCCACTGTCGAATATTAAAAGATGAAAAGCCTACGTCACTGGTTCGAATCTAGCCTGCAACTTACTTCTAAAACCACAATTTCAAAACTTGACTGCACCGATTAGAAACAGATGTGTGTTCCTTGGCGTTTACATCCTTTTACATTTGCAGTAGCTATTCACACACGTCACATTCAAAAAGATATTTTCTATTTAATGTGACCACACACTTTTTACTTTATTAGAAACATTTTTTTTATCTTCGTACTGTCCAGCTAGGATCCTTACAGTTTAAGCTTTTGATGTTTCGTCAACTTACATAAGATCAAGTTAAGTCTGCTTCAGACATTGACGTTAGCTTACACTCAAAAACAGCACAGCCCTTACGTTGGTGTCACCTGTGTGCTGCGCACGCTTTACATCTCTCCGCAAACAATAATTCCTCGTCCTACACCTCGTTGTACTGTTTGAATATGGTGATATCTTGACTACTGTTAATACTTTCCAAAAAAAGGCAATTCTTTGTAAGCAAAGTAGATGTATTTATCCTCAGTTGTCCATTTCTCAGACTAAGATTAATGTGAAACTATATACAGTACATCCCACCATCGAAACAAGTGCTACAATGAGTTCTTGTTAATGCTATTTTCATATCTCGTGTAAAATTGAAACCTTCCCGTCTAATATTGGATGAACGTTTGCTTGCTGACTGAACGCTGCGTCTCTTAAAATCTTTTAACTGCTGCTCTGTCAAGACTACCTGCTGATTATTACGACGAAACATAAAATGTGTTGTCGCCGTGGCCCTCAGTCGTTACCTGAAATTATTAAGACTGATTCTTACCTTTAATTATTTATACTGGATCGCCATCTGACTGCTACAGCAAACTGTGGAATGAATATACTTATTTCTCTTTAACATAATTATAAGCTGCTGGTGGAGTTTCATAATACTTTGTGACTGGAATTCTTTAAGTTGAAGTTAATTTAGATTTGATAAAAGCTGAAGCTCAGTTTAGACTTTTCTTTTAAGATAACAATAAATTCCGTAAAGCATTTACGTGAATGATTTTGGGATAGAAAATTCTTAATGCATTTAATCTGGTAGAAGTTAACTATATTCTGAGAACGATCTTGACAAACAATTACAAGGGGTATAGTTCTTTACAAAAATTCTTAAAAAGTAGCGTTGCGCTACATACCTAATTTTCCATCAAAATTACATAACTATATTCTGAGAACGATCTTGACAAACAATTACAAGGGGTATAGTTCTTTACAAAAATTCTTAAACAGTAGCGTTGCGCTACATACCTAATTTTCCATCAAAATTACATAACTATATTCTGAGAACGATCTTGACAAACAATTACAAGGGGCATAGTTCTTTACAAAAATTCTTAAAAAGTAGCGTTGCGCTACATACCTAATTTTCCATCAAAATTACATAACTATATTCTGAGAACGATCTTGACAAACAATTACAAGGGGCATAGTTCTTTACAAAAATTCTTAAAAACTAGCATTGCGCTACATATAGCGAGTGGCTGGCGAGCACACCGCTTCTTTCAAAGTGTTAATTCATACCTCGCTTACAGCGACCTCCTCTCATGTCTCGCTAGCTATGACTGCCTCGTCTCGCATCTTACTCGCAACTGCTCGCTTCCAACGCTCAATGCTACAAAAGTGCGGTCTCGCCGCCAACAATGGTTTTTGGTGCAGACAATCCCTGCTACCATTACAGATGTATTACTGCGCGCTGTTTCCCGCTCTTTCTCAAAATGTATCTATGCGCGGTTTCCCGCTCTTTCTCAATAATACACAATGCAATTTAATTAACAAAACAATTTAAATAAGAAACAGTTCAGATAATTACATGCTAAAACAGTTTAAATACGCCTATTACATAATTACATATGCCGCTACTCGGCTTTCTTAAAATTTTACTACGTTGTTGAGTCATATGGACTCAACATAAGTATAAAATTTGATTATAGAAAATAGTTTGAACAAAGTGTATACACAAATGCTGTCATACGAAATGATTTGTCTATCTCTAATAAAGAGAATATGTAAATAGAAAGGGTTTTAGTAGGAATTGTACATCAAGTAAAATTTGGTTCCCTTAAATTTAACAACAAGAATAAGAGTAAATGTGAAAATCAATATACAGATCATATGAAGCAATTGAAAGTTTACATTATGAAACATTTAATTCAAATTGGCATCTCTTAGTACCACAATTAAGGAAGGTACAAAAGGAATTGGATAGCATGGTCAAAGCACTGGCAACTGTCTGTGAATGCACTCAAAAGTCTGTTCCTTTCCCTCACATAGCACAACACCAGGTTTCGCCATGTGGTTCCATCATCGCCTTGCTCCATAGTTTTAGTGTACCCAAACACTAAGTACGTCGTCGAATAGCCTGAGTTGCCGCAGCCACATCAGGATTAAGTTCCATCTCCAATGGTCCATTAAGGTTGGTGGTGTGCATCTTGGTATGCAAACACCTATTGTCGTACATCATACTGTGGTGTGTATCTAGGTATGCAGGCACCAATTGACATACATCGGGCTGTGGTGTGCATCTAGGTATGCAAACACCTCGTCGAGAACATCATTGGTTGAAGTCACGTGTTTCACAATTCACTGATTCTGTGCTCAATAACCATGGGGATGCACAGGAATTAAGGTACGGGTAAAATTGTTTTGGCAATGGGTTCACGGACATTGTTGGTACCATAATTTGACTACCAAATAATTTTCCCTATGACAAAATATGTTGTGTCGTAATTTGTAACAATATGTAGTTTTAATTTAAGAATTCTTCCAGAAACTTATTCCCATATATAAAAGACATAAAAGTTCCTACTTATTCAGTATTTGATAGTATACAGATTTGTTATAGACAAGTACATTATTACTTATTCTGTATTTACATATCTTAGTTTCTTACATCATTAATTATAAATTTTTGTTGACAATGCATTTCTTGACTTATTGTCCTAAAATTTTATCTTCCATTCAGGGGTGTAGTCGTCAGTTATGAGTCGTCAAATGTCAGGTCATAATATACAATAAAATTACTGTCATAAAATTATTTAAAGTATTCTTTTGCAGCTGAAAATTAAGGTAAACATTATTCTGGTTAGACATTGTAATGTGTGGTCCCCATCCATAGTGTTGCAATGTGTCACATGCTAGCAAAATTATTTCTTAACATTATACATTTCTTATATACTAACATAACATACACATTCTTCTTCTGCATCTGTGTCAACTCTCTGCATAACCTGTTATAAACATTCAGCATTAATTAACGTCAGCGCACGGCATGACTTATTATAAAACATTCAGTATTAATTACCGTCAGTGCACGGCATGACTTCAATAAACATCTTCTGGTACTTCTCGTCCGCTCCTGGCATGACCTATAAAACACTTTATCATAATATTAACTGCTGCAAAATCACGTCAGCTCCCGGCATGACCTATAAAATTTCTGTAATGACAATTAGCGTCAGCTATCTGCGTGACCTAAAGATTCACATCCTTATTCTAACTAAAACTACGTTTCATTTTGATGACGTGTGACAACAATGCTGCATTCTGGAATAAAGAGTACATGTTAATGTTACCACTAAAATAATTGATTAATGAACGATCTATATTATCAGTTTAGCTATTGCAAAAATCGACATTTTCTTAAGTAATTATGTCACGTTATAAAAAAATTTCTTTCATTTATGAGCTCTCAGTGCACAAATTCATACGTCGTGTCGTTGTCTGCATGTTCTCTTTAAGTTAGGAAATGTTTCTCGTGTTTTTATTTGTCTTGGCTGGCGTAGCATCATTAAGTACTGCTGTGTTCTTTAAGGTACGGTGAAATATTAGCGGCCCGCTGCGTGTCGCGGCTTTGTTTGTTACTGAAGCGCGCTGAAACTACCATTGTTGCATACTTACGTGTCACGCCGTCCTTTCGTCAGCTGAAATGCAAAAATTTAAGTCAAGAAATGTTTCACGTTGGATACATGATGATTCCCTAATGATTTCTTCTTACGTAGCGTTTCCACATGCACTACATTAGCGTGTGGAATATTACGAACTCTGTAAGGGCCTGCATACAGAAGTTCGAATTTACGGCATCTGTGCTTACCTTTGTTGGAAAGAAAATGAGTGCGAATCAGTACTTTGTCGCCAATCTCGTACTTCTGTAGTCGACTTACCTGCTTCTGTTGTTTCTTCCGCCGATCTGCAGCTCTTTTAGTGTTTGCTAATGCTGTGTCTATTATTTCACAATGTCGAAGCCTACGCGTCTTAGGAAAAGTAATTAGTTCGGTAATTTTGTTCGGTGGGTCTTTATTTGTCAGTATTACGGTTGGTGAAAGCATCGTAGATTCATTGGGTATTGCATTTATCACTTCTTGGAACTGTAAAATATATTTATCCCATGTTGTATGTCTTTTATGACAATAAATTCTGCATAACTTCCCGATCTCTTTCATTATTCTTTCTGATGGGTTGGAAGAACTGTGATATCTTGATATGTAAATAGGTGTTATGTTCTTACTTTCTAACATTTTCTTCCATACGTCTGACCTAAACTGCGGACCGTTATCCGAAATAACCTTCTGTACACGTCCTACTACTGATAGAAAATCTCTTACAAACGCTCTTGATACTGTTCTTGCTGTTGCTTTCCTTAGTGGAGAAAATGTTACAAATTTGGATGTTAGTTCTACAGCTACAAAAATATAACTATAACCATTATTTGTTCTGGGGATTGGACCGAAAAGATCCACTGCTGCCATGTGTCTTAACTTAACCGGTATGATGGGATACAATGGTGGAATGTGTGACACTGTTGATGATTTAGCTTTTTGACATATCTTGCATGATGCTATTACTTTTCTTATGTGTTTTTCCATGTTATTAAAGTGGCAATTTTGTCGCAGAATCAGAAAGCATTTCCTCGCTCCGTAGTGTCCATAACTTAGATGTGTATACCATATCAGTTTATTTACGATCCCTTCCGGAATGCATAAAAGCCAATTATTACCGTCTCGGTATGATCGAATAAAGAGTATATTTTGATGTACAGTGTAATGAAGTCTGACTTTAGCGTTACTTCTGTTTTTCCAAAGCGTTACAATCTCTTTCAGTGTTTCATCTTTCTGCTGTTCTCTCTCTATATCCTGTAATGCTGCTGATATAAAGTTTTCGAAAGCTACTTGTTTAATATACATAATACTATGGTTGTTGTAGCAAAAGGTATTTTCTTTCTCCATGCGTTTATTGTGAATGGACCTCGACAATGCGTCGGCAACAGTATTCTGCGTGCCTGGAATGTGTATAATGGTAAAATCAAACTCTTGTAAGTATAATTTCTAGCGGCTTAATCTATCGTGCGTAAGTTTTGCTGACAATAAAAACTGGATTGCTCGGTGATCGGTATATATTGTTGTATGTCGGCCATATAGAAAATGACGGAATCGCTTAAAAGCGTAAATTACACATAGTGTCTCTAATTCTGTTACAGAATAATTGCGCTCTGCTGGAGAAAGTATCCTGCTTGCAAAAGCAATGTGTTTCACGACTGTCTTATCTTCTTCCTTTATTTCTTGGAAAATATGTACTCCTAGTGCTGTGGTTGAACTATCTGTTGCAACGGAAAAGTTTTGTGTTGGGTCAGGGTGTGATAACAAAGGTGCTTTTAATAATGCTTCTTTCAAGTTCTCGAATTCAGCTTCAACGTCTTCATTCCATGACCAAAGTGTGTTTTTACTTGTAAGCTGGTATAGCAAGGGCGTGTCTAATGCTTTGTAGTGGATAAATTTTCTAAAATAATTGATAAGACCTAAAAAGCTCCGAAGTTCCTTTTTGTTTGTTGGCACGTCGATGTCTTTCAGTGCTTGCAATTTGTCAGGGTCTGGTGCGATACCTGTTTGTGAGATAATGTGCCCTAGAAATTTTATTGACGCTTTACCAAATTCAGATTTACGCAAGTTTATAGTTATACCATTCTGCTCGAATGTATTCAGTAATTGTTGAAGAGTATGATTGTGTTGTTCCCAGTTTTCTGCTGCAATTAAAATGTCATCGACATATGTAGTAATTTTGTTTTTCAGATCTTGTGGTAGAATAGTATTCATGCCTCGTATAAAGGCGGCAGACGAAATCGTTAGTCCAAACGGAAGTTTACAAAATTGATAGCATTCCCCAAAGCAAAGGAATGCCGTATATTTTCGGCAATTTGGGTGTAGTTGGATTTGCCAAAACTCTGATTTGAGGTCGAGTGTAGTATAAATGGAGGTGCCATGAAATTTTTGCAGTAACTCTTCTAACGTCTGTGGTCGGTCGGTTTCTGTAATGATTATTTTATTAACTTGACGTGAATCTAAAACTAAACGTAGTGATCCATCCTTCTTTTCAACAATGTGTAGTGGATTTATATATTGGCTGGCTGCTGGTTCTATTATTCCTTGATCGATCATTGCTCGTAATTCTTTCTTAACTGCTTCTGTGTGTATGTGTGGGATTGGATAATGCTTTGCTTTGAAAGTTTCGTGTGGTTTCACCTGAAATTCGTACATAAATCCTGTCATTGTTCCTGGAACATTGGCAAAAACTGCTTTGTGTTGTACCAGAATATTTTCAAGTTCTGTGCGTTCTGCGTCGCATTTTGCTACACTATTGTCTACCTTGCGTGTAATTGTCTCGAACATATTGTACTCCTGTTCCTCTACCAAGTCATTATTAAGTGTGTTCGTGTATAGTGCGATATAACAATCGTTATCTTGAGAATCAGTAATAATCTCGATCCTGTGCATATTTTGTTCTTCGGAGGATACTGTGTTTTGAAATCTTACGATCACTTCCCTGTTTTCCTTTTGTAGTGTGAGGTATGACGATTTGAAGTCAATCTTCGCATCGTACTGAACAAGAAAATTTATTCCTAATATCATGTCTGTTGTTAAATTCGGAACTATCCAACAATCACTGTGGAACGTTTCCCCTGCAAAAACAAATGTTAATTGTGTCTGTCTTTTAACTTCAATGCCTTTTCCTGCAAAAGCTCCCTTGACCTTCGTTCTGTTTAAAGGAAATACTGGGTAATCATTATTGCTATTGCATCTGTTAAATGTGTCTTCGTTAATTACGCACATAGGTGAACCTGAATCAATTATCGCTAAAATATTGTGCGACTGTAAATTTATCTCTATTATTGGGTGATATATTGTTTTCTGTAGGATTGGTTTTTCCTGTAACAATGTGTCTCTCACGTCGTCAAATGTAATGGCATTTTCGGTCGTTATGTTTTCTCTGTGTGATTTCATAGTATCGACATTAAGAGATTCATTGCAGGTTTTCTCTAGTCATAATTCTTCCGATATGTGATTTTCAGCTTGGGAGTTTGGTATGTGTTCTATCAACTGTACAGTTCTGCCGTTTTGATTATTAGCAGTGTCTGGTGGATGAAATCTGGTGTCTGGTACATTCATACGGTAACGCAGCTGTTGGGCCCTGTTGTAGTGTCCGTTAAAATTGTCATTGTGGAACGTCCTCGGCGGTCTGTGTTCGTTTTCTTTTCTCCTGTCGTTATAACTGTGACTGTACGGCAGCCCACCTGCACCCCGTAGAAACGTTTGTTTTTGTTCATTTTGCGGTCGACCCGCGTAATGGCCTTCCCCGGTCGCATTATCTGAGCGATGATTCATATGGAAATTTGACCTATTCGGTTGCGTGTTAAGTCTCGGATCTGTTGCTGTCCTGAATATAAATTTACCGTGTCAGTATAATGTTTTTCATTACTCCTGTTTTCGTTGTCATTTTCGCTGCGAAAGCGTTTACTCGGATTGTTATTACCAAATCGTGTTTGTTCAAAAGTAGCTGAGTTTGTTTGTTTTCCGTTCTGTCGTGAAAAATTTTTGTTAACAAATGCGTAGTCTGCCTGGTGTGCTTCTAATAGTTGTAAGATGTCTCTAAAAGCGGATACATTGTCCTTTTGTTGCCCTGTCAGTAATGACACTTTCAAAGCTCTGGGAAGTTTTGAAATGCAAAGCTGTATTAATGCCGATTGACTGTATGGCTCGTTGAGGTACTGGTTCTGTTCCACCATGTACTCGAAAAATTGTGTGATTGTTGGAAAGGTAGAATTTTCAAAGTTTGGCAAACTAAGTAGCCGATCTTTGATGCTGTTTTGTGTAGTGTCAGACCAATATGCTGATAAAAATGCTTCCTCAAATGCATCTACGGAAAAACATTGTCTAGCAACTGGTCGCATTCGTCGTGCTGGTTCTCCTTCAAGAAAACTGACAATAAATTCTAACTTATGTTGTACTGGCCATGATGGTGGAAGTGCTCCCCTGAACTGTTGGATAAAATCCAACGGATGTATTTGCGCCTTGTCGTTTTTAAATGTTTTAAACTTTCTAACTGAAAGAAAATGTTTGTGATCAAAACTGTCATGTCTGTGTGTGTAAGTGTTGTCGTATTGTCTTGAATATGGATTCGGGTGTCTTTCTTCCTGGGTAAAATCTCTTACTCTCTGAAGTCTACCAACATTATATGTATTATGGATCTGAGGCATTTCGTAACGGTGTGTGTTCTGTTGAAAATGATTATGTGCGGCGGTTTCTTGTGCGTCTGCTATCTCTTGCTGTAGAGAATTTATTTGCTGATGCAATGAATCATTACGCGATTTTAGATCTGTGATAGTTTGTTGTATATTTGTCAATGGCGTGTTATTACTATTAGAGTTCTGTTGCACTGGGACTGGTGCAGTGTCGTCTGATCTCTCGTCATTGTTAGTATCTAAAAGATCTATTCTTGTAGTGAGTTCATTGATCTTTTCTGTCAGTTCGTTTCGTAATTTACGGTTTGCTTTTGGTGACTTTCTTAAAATCTGCCTTTAAATTTTCTGTGTCATGGTTAATTTCTATGTGTTCTATTTTGTCAGTTAGTGTCTGAACGTCCTCTGTTAATTTATCTTTAACATTCTGGATTTCAGTGTCTGTAGAAGTTTTCACATCGATTGTCTGTGTTTGGATTTCTGTAAGCCTGTCTTGTATTTGATTATTTGTTTCTTTGACCGTTTCGATTTCTTCCGAGATCGACTGTATGTGATTGTCTACATATGTTTTGCCCTGGGCAAACACTTTCTTTTTGTCGTCCTGACGCTGTTTAGTGATTGTTTGTAGTAATTCTTTTCGTTCTTTATCCTGCGATCGCACCAGTTTACGGTGACGTATCAAACAGTTTTCTGTGTGATTGTTAAAACGTTCATCAATCTGAGCGTTTTGTTTAGCAAAGTTTTCTGTCATTGTTTCCCGTATACTAACTGCAAATGTTGCTTGGTTATCGGATATTTCTTGAATTTTGTCGCGTAATTCTTGTGTTGATTGTGAACATTTTTCAGCGACTGTTTGAATTTCTACTTTGATTTCGTGTTTTAGATTTTGATACATGTTGTCTAATTTCTGATCTGTGTGTGCGTGTTCTGCCTTAATTTCGTTTTTTAGATCTTGTGACCTTTCTTCTAATTCTTGTGACCCTCTGTTAAAGTTTTGATTCATGTCTTGTCTCATTTGTAGCAAAAATGCCATTATTGGATCCGTTTCGGATTGACTTCTGTGTGTATTTGTATTCGTTGTTAAAGGCTGTAGATCTGTGTTCGTTTGAACATCCTCAGATGATTGTGACTGCGTCACGTTTTCCGTAATTTCGGAATTTTGGTCATGAGAACTGTTGGATCTGCTACGCAGGTTGTGTAGCTGTGTACCGTTTGAATCTAAATCAGTGCTTAATGGAGTCTCTCTGTCTGACTGCATTGTAGTGGTTTCGTTATTGAAACTGTTATGTCTACTATGCGGAATTTGTGACTGTGTACCGTCTGTTGCATTTAATGCCAAATTATTTTGCACTACCGTTTCATTGTCTGTGGGCATTTCTGAAGTTACTTGTTCGTTAAACGCTTCCATATTGTTACAGTTATTAAATGTCTGTTCACCTAACGTTTCAGAATCAGGGTTTTCACACGTATTATTACTGCCTATTCCAGAAAAGAATCTCTCGTCAGTATTTTGTACAGTTTTATCAGTTTGAGAACGAGTAATTATTCTGCGGGACATTGTCTATAATCATCACACGCAACAAAAAGTTTTATCAGTTTGAGAACGAGTAATTATTCTGCGGGACATTGTCTATAATCATCACACGCAACAAAATATATCACTGTTCAAAGCGTATTCAACACTGAACAAACACTTTTCAACGCCGAATCAATAAAGCAAACAGAATTGCCGATGACCTGTGAATAAAAGTTATACACTTTAGTATATGCGTTGCGCCACTTAACAGTAACTTATTCACACTATTATCAAAGTCAGTATATTCATATCCACAGTAGATTCACTAAAATGTCGTACTGAATGGATATCGCCAAGTGAAACCTTCCCGTCTAATATTGGATGAACGTTTGCTTGCTGACTGAACGCTGCGTCTCTTAAAATCTTTTAACTGCTGCTCTGTCAAGACTACCTGCTGATTATTACGACGAAACATAAAATGTGTTGTCGCCGTGGCCCTCAGTCGTTACCTGAAATTATTAAGACTGATTCTTACCTTTAATTATTTATACTGGATCGCCATCTGACTGCTACAGCAAACTGTGGAATGAATATACTTATTTCTCTTTAACATAATTATAAGCTGCTGGTGGAGTTTCATAATACTTTGTGACTGGAATTCTTTAAGTTGAAGTTAATTTAGATTTGATAAAAGCTGAAGCTCAGTTTAGACTTTTCTTTTAAGATAACAATAAATTCCGTAAAGCATTTACGTGAATGATTTTGGGATAGAAAATTCTTAATGCATTTAATCTGGTAGAAGTTAACTATATTCTGAGAACGATCTTGACAAACAATTACAAGGGGTATAGTTCTTTACAAAAATTCTTAAAAAGTAGCGTTGCGGTAGCGTTGCGCTACATACCTAATTTTCCATCAAAATTACATAACTATATTCTGAGAACGATCTTGACAAACAATTACAAGGGGCATAGTTCTTTACAAAAATTCTTATAAACTAGCATTGCGCTACATATAGCGAGTGGCTGGCGAGCACACCGCTTCTTTCAAAGTGTTAATTCATACCTCGCTTACAGCGACCTCCTCTCATGTCTCGCTAGCTACGACTGCCTCGTCTCACATCTTACTCGCAACTGCTCGCTTCCAACGCTCAATGCTACAAAAGTGCGGTCTCGCCGCCAACAATGGTTTTTGGTGCAGACAATCCCTGCTACCATTACAGATGTATTACTGCGCGCTGTTTCCCGCTCTTTCTCAAAATGTATCTATGCGCGGTTTCCCGCTCTTTCTCAATAATACACAATGCAATTTAATTAACAAAACAATTTAAATAAGAAACAGTTCAGATAATTACATGCTAAAACAGTTTAAATACGCCTATTACAAACTGAATAAGTAGGAACTTTTATGTCTTTTATATATGGGAATAAGTTCCTGGAAGAATTCTTAAATTAAAACTACATATTGTTACAAATTACGACACAACATATTTTGTCATAGGGAAAATTATTTGGTAGTCAAATTATGGTACCAACAATGTCCGTGAACCCATTGCCAAAACAATTTTACCCGTACCTTAATTCCTGTGCATCCCCATGGTTATTGAGCACAGAATCAGTGAATTGTGAAACACGTGACTTCAACCAATGATGTTCTCGACGAGGTGTTTGCATACCTAGATGCACACCACAGCCCGATGTATGTCAATTGGTGCCTGCATACCTAGATACACACCACAGTATGATGTACGACAATAGGTGTTTGCATACCAAGATGCACACCACCAACCTTAATGGACCATTGGAGATGGAACTTAATCCTGATGTGGCTGCGGCAACTCAGGCTATTCGACGACGTACTTAGTGTTTGGGTACACTAAAACTATGGAGCAAGGCGATGATGGAACCACATGGCGAAACCTGGTGTTGTGCTATGTGAGGGAAAGGAACAGACTTTTGAGTGCATTCACAGACAGTTGCCAGTGCTTTGACCATGCTATCCAATTCCTTTTGTACCTTCCTTAATTGTGGTACTAAGAGATGCCAATTTGAATTAAATGTTTCATAATGTAAACTTTCAATTGCTTCATATGATCTGTATATTGATTTTCACATTTACTCTTATTCTTGTTGTTAAATTTAAGGGAACCAAATTTTACTTGATGTACAATTCCTACTAAAACCCTTTCTATTTACATATTCTCTTTATTAGAGATAGACAAATCATTTCGTATGACAGCATTTGTGTATACACTTTGTTCAAACTATTTTCTATAATCAAATTTTATACTTATGTTGAGTCCATATGACTCAACAACGTAGTAAAATTTTAAGAAAGCCGAGTAGCGGCATATGTAATTATGTAATAGGCGTATTTAAACTGTTTTAGCATGTAATTATCTGAACTGTTTCTTATTTAAATTGTTTTGTTAATTAAATTGCATTGTGTATTATTGAGAAAGAGCGGGAAACCGCGCATAGATACATTTTGAGAAAGAGCGGGAAACAGCGCGCAGTAATACATCTGTAATGGTAGCAGGGATTGTCTGCACCAAAAACCATTGTTGGCGGCGAGACCGCACTTTTGTAGCATTGAGCGTTGGAAGCGAGCAGTTGCGAGTAAGATGTGAGACGAGGCAGTCGTAGCTAGCGAGACATGAGAGGAGGTCGCTGTAAGCGAGGTATGAATTAACACTTTGAAAGAAGCGGTGTGGTCGCCAGCCACTCGCTATATATAGCGCAATGCTAGTTTTTAAGAATTTTTGTAAAGAACTATGCCCCTTGTAATTGTTTGTCAAGATCGTTCTCAGAATATAGTTATGTAATTTTGATGGAAAATTAGGTATGTAGCGCAACGCTACTTTTTAAGAATTTTTGTAAAGAACTATACCCCTTGTAATTGTTTGTCAAGATCGTTCTCAGAATATAGTTAACTTCTACCAGATTAAATGCATTAAGAATTTTCTATCCCAAAATCATTCACGTAAATGCTTTACGGAATTTATTGTTATCTTAAAAGAAAAGTCTAAACTGAGCTTCAGCTTTTATCAAATCTAAATTAACTTCAACTTAAAGAATTCCAGTCACAAAGTATTATGAAACTCCACCAGCAGCTTATAATTATGTTAAAGAGAAGTAAGTATATTCATTCCACAGTTTGCTGTAGCAGTCAGATGGCGATCCAGTATAAATAATTAAAGGTAAGAATCAGTCTTAATAATTTCAGGTAACGACTGAGGGCCACGGCGACAACACATTTTATGTTTCGTCGTAATAATCAGCAGGTAGTCTTGACAGAGCAGCAGTTAAAAGATTTTAAGAGACGCAGCGTTCAGTCAGCAAGAAAACGTTCATCCAATATTAGACGGGAAGGTTTCAAAATTTCTGAAAATTTATGACTCTTCCAGGACTCGAACCTTGCCCTTCTCTGCTGAGTACCTTGTATACCGGGGACTAGCATTAGGATTTGCCAAGAATAATTTTATTGTGTCTTGTGTCGTATTTCATGGCTGGTAGTCGACTATGTGGACATAAGATACGGACCCATTTGCTAAAGTTCCACAATTTCTTAGTTTTGAGCTGGTTTAATGATGTTGCAGGGAGCAGACAAAAGTGTGTCCGTCCTTGCACACACCGCCGCTATAAATGAGAGGAGCATAAACGTATCAATTTTTGTAAGGTTTCGACTATCAGCGTTCATAAATTCCTTTCCATTTTTACTTAAAAGTTGTAAATGTGTTTCCCATCACTAAATAGCTATACTATTTGCAGAAAAAAAGTAGGGAAGAACCTAGTAACTTCGGCTATCACTCCTGGAACACACGTATATCTTCGTCTTACTCCTAGTTTGTGACGTCACCACAACTTCAGCTAATAACAGAGCGTTTTCGATCACATGACCAAATCTTGATATTTATTTGTTTTTAAGCTTTAATTACATAAAAAAGATAAATTTTGTGAGAATATTGACCATAAATCGATTTCACTGTTATAATCACTCCGAATAACAGCATTCCGAACCACATTTTTAACGTAGGAAAATAACCTATTGGTGATATCGACCATAAAATATCTTTTCACTGCTCTTTTTACCCTTAACTCAGCTTTTTACCTAATGGCCTAATGGCCGCCCTAATTTGCTACTGCGTTGCTAACTGTAACAGGTAGAGGACGTGTTTTGTTGGTGCTGCGCATTTTCGTAGATTTTGACGGAGATAGCTCATGCTGAAGTGTTCTTCTTCGGCACACTAGTGTATACGTTGGTACAGAAACAGGTAAGTAAAAATTCGGTGCAATTCGCATCTTTATTTATATATAAAAGCCGACTTCAGAGTTTTTCTTTGTGCGAGACCACTTGTGGAAGGTTCGTGTGCCGACTTGAAATCTGGATTCGCATATATTACTGTTTGCGTCGCTGCTGCAAAATCTTTAACTGATTATATTAATACCTGTTCGTATTGTGATACATTGTGAAATTTCGAACATTCGCGAATGCCGCGATAAACCCCTCCTTTTGCCGTCAGTTGTAGGCTTGAACTTACTTGTGTTCTTTTAAAAATTTTGAGAACAGTAGGCCTATCATCATTCAGAAAGATCGTTCTCTAATTTAACTGTAAAAATACGTGAGAAATAAGTTATTTAAGAGAATTTTCGGACGCTTACAAAGGTGTATTTTCGTGTGTTACCTCTACGAGCATTCTCGGATAACTCGCTACATAGAAAATCAGTATTTGTGATTCACAATTAACTGCCAAAGAATAGATAACCCCGAATTTCTTTGTACTTGAACGCAAATTGACGTGCATTTTCAAAAATATTCGGAAGTTACCATTGTCCTGGACACAATCTAATTTGTAGTACATCGGCATTTGTGGATTGGTTACTGTAGCAAATATTCGGACTTAGTTTGCTCTTAAAGAGAAAAATATATTGCCTACATTTTTCCCAAATTACCTTTACTTTCGAGTTTGTTAAAAACTATAATTAACCTCAAATAGTTTTAGGAAATTAGAAATTTTTACGAATAGTTTTTTTTTTTTTTGCCTTGATAAAATTATCGTGTTGTGTGTTTTCTGCAGTTCTTTTAGGGAATTAGTAACTTCTTAGCTCAACAGATACAAAAGATAATCAGCCGGTTTAATTTAAAGTTATTTGTTTACTGTCCTGTAATACGTCGCACCAGCCAAAATGGAACTCCTCCGTGAATACTGTTCTCGAACACGGGGTGATTTGGTTGAGGTTTGTAAGCATCTGGAAATCGCCCTGACTAGCCTTCAAACGACTGGCAGCTGTTGCGAATTTGTGTATTGGAAGAGCACCCGAGAATCATGTACCTGTGGTACCAGTACCAAATGTACCTCCACTAATAACCTTCCATGCCGTACCTCTCTCCTGTGCAGAACGTACGGGATCTGTCACTGCTCATCCAGTTGAATGCGAGTGGCGTTTTTATGGTAGGTCTAGGCGTCCTGTACCAACAAGTTCGAAGTGCTGTATTTCACTGAAACTGAAACTGATACAGTATGAGTCACTACACCTGTTTTGCGGAAACCAGTTTTGTTCTGTGTCATGAGGAAGCAAACGCAAAAAGATAGGTGTCTATTAATCGTTGGCAGTTCAAACGTACGTCGAATGATGGCGCCCCTAACGGAAACGGCAGCAATGGACAGGAAACGACACCAGGTGCATTCAGTGTGTATGCCTGTACGCCTCATCCAACGTGCTAAAACGGCTATTTTGGCAGCCTCTGAGGGAACAGGTGCAACCAGCTGCACATTGTGGCAAACGTAGGAACAAGTAATGCCTGTCGTGTGGGCTCCGAGGTCATACTTGGATCATTCTATCGACTGGCAGAAAAGGTTATGACGACTAGGCTTGAGCGCAGAGTTTCAACGAACTGATCATAGCCCATTGGTTCCGAGTCGAGTACAAACACTGAAACAGTGTCTTTCTGTGACAAGCTAGACTTGTGACGTAGGTTGAGAACACTACGGTGCCCCTAAATCGGTCTGGTGTGCACGATACGCTAGAGGCTGCTATCAAGGTAGGTGACTGTGTGTGGTGATATAGGTGACTCTCCGAGTTTTCTAGTGGTTAACTGCCGAAGCAATCGCAACAAAGTGCCATCGTCCAAAGCGCTCCTGAAGAGCAAAGAAGCGCACATAGCTAGGTACAAAAAGCTAGTTGAAATCTGAAATTGATAGCAGTGAGATTTTGGGGGAAAATTTGATTGTATATAGAAATGAAAGACAAACGGGAAATGGAGGTGGTGTGTTTGTCGCAGCAGACAAGAAACCCACATCCAGCGAGACAGAAAATAAAACTGCGTGTGAAACTGTTTGGGCAAGACTCAGTGTCAGGGTGGGCATAAAATGATAATTGGATCCTTCTATCGCCCACCAGACTCATCTCCTGATGTAACTTTAGAGAAAACTTATTCACTTGTACGTTAAGTTGGAAATCATACCGTAATCGTCGATGGAGACTTTAATCATCCGACAGTCAATTGGGAAAATTACAGTTTTGTAAGTGATGTGTCCCGTGAAAGTTCAAATAACTTACTGAAGTGCAGCTGGGTGACGTCGTCGACCATCGCCGATATTCCGACAGGCGCACGGCCTGCCATTTTAAAGGCAAAACTGCAGCAAATAAGCGCTATGCAAGCGAATTTAAAACGCCGGTTTTCACAGAAACTCCGTAAAGGTAACATACACACTGTAAACACTAGGACCATCACAAACCAAAGATGACAGACGACAGAAGTTGTCGATAGCAAAATTAATAATCGGCGGATGAGGTAGCGTAAACTCTGTCCCTGCGTTTTTTAACAAGTGAGAGAACTGGATTCCATGCAGAATTTACACAAAAACATCATCTTTATTTATAAAGTTACTTGTAATTTAATTTAGACAGGTTCTATAACACAATGTCCCAATAGAGACTCTTCGTATTTGCTATACTCCATAGACTGATCGAAGCCACGACAATATTCTCCAATAACGTATTTTCTGGGCTGTTGCAAGCGTGTGTGCCGATTATGCTCAGTACACTGGTATTCCACATTCCTGTATAGCCTGACCAATATATGATATGCCACAACTACAAGGAATACGGAAGACACCCGTTTACGCAGACCACGATCATCCTGCACGGAACATAAAAGGACACTGATCTTAGATGGGGTCGAAACACACATCAGATCATATTTCCGCAAAATACGACCAACCCAGTTCGAAATACTCCCTGCATAAGACAAAAGGCCGTAGGCTTTGTTGCCACTTCATATTATCATCATTCACCTGGTGCACAATTGGTTGATAGTGTAACGTGTATGTTACCTGTCTTTTACTATAATCATTCTGAAAAATTGTGGCTTCCAGGTGGGCTAACTGAACCGACAAAATTTCAGGATCCGAGATGACATGGGCCCTGTGGACCAAGGTATGACGTACCCCTTCACATTGGGCCGGATGGTGACAACTGTCAGCCTACAGATACAAACCAGTGTGAGCAGGCTTCCTATAAACAACATATCCCCACGTACCATCCACCTTCCTGCTGACCGACACATCTAGGAAGGGAAGACTGCCATCTTTTTCCATCTCCAAAGTAAAACAAATATTCGGTAAATTGAATTCAGATGTTCTAAAAAGTCGTTCAAATTTTCACTGCCATGAGGCCAAATAATAAAATTATCGTCTCTATATCTGAAAAAACACCCAGGTTTCAAAGCCGCCGGTTCCAAGGTGCGTTCCTCGAAATCTTCAATAAAGAAACTGGCAATAACAGGTGACAACGGGCTTCCCATGGCAACTCCATCTGTCTGCTCGTAGTCAAACAATCGGACATAGAAACACGAGTGAAGAGAGAACCACACCAAAACGTAGTAGATATCAGAACCATTCATGATCATTCCTAAAATCGAAATAAGAAATTCGTCGAGTTCTTAATGTGGTGCTCACATCGACCTCCTATAGGGCTCAACAGGCTAGCAAGGTGCTTTGCTACACCAATGTTACTAAGAATCAGACAAAGAGGAACCCCTCGCTTGTGGACCTCAGTGAGGCCATGTAGCCTAGGCAGAACAGCACAATAGGAATTAAGACTCTTGATGATCTCCTGCGACAAGTAAACATTCCTCAGGAAGCAGTTAGTCTTTCCCTCAGCACTTCAGTGCGGTCAGTACCGATCCTGCGATACGTTGACTCATACAGTAAACACTGCATCTTTTGAAAGTAATCCCCCTTGTCCAAAACAATGATAGCATGGCCTTTGTCCGCAGGTAAAATAACAGTATCGGGATCAACTCTCAGTGAATGTAAAGCAGTCCTTAGTGTTCATCAGGATATTGTTATTTTACCTGTGAACAAGGGCAATGCTACCGTTGTTTCGAACAAGATGCAGTGTTTACTGTCTGATTCAACGTATCGCAGGATCGGTGCTGTCCCACAAAAAGTGTTGAGCAAAAGGTTAACAGCCTACTGAAGAAAAGTTCTTTATCGCAGGGGACCATCAATAGTCTCAATTCCTTTTGTGCTGTGCCCACTAGGTTGTATGACCTCCATAAAGACCACAAGGATATTGTTTCTCTTCGTCCGATTGTGAATAACATTGGTGCTCCGACATATCATGTTGCTACACTGGTACCCTGTTGAGGGCTGTAGTAGATTGGTGTGTGCACGACATTAAGAACTCGACGGATTTCTTACGTCGATTTGGAGGGGAATGTGCTTGAATGCCTCTGATGTTCTAGTAAGTTTTGATGTGGTCTCTCTCTTCACTCAGGTTTCTCTGTCTGATCCATTGCGGTTGGTTCAGGTTGTAGTTTTTTCGTTTGACGCTTCTTTCGTGAGATATTTGGCCCGGTCACTATCAGTGGACCACCCATACAGGTTATCGTGAACTTCTTCAAATAGTAACAAATAACTTAGCCAATTTTGCTGACTAAATAAGGCCCTGGTTCCTGTTTTCCAAAGTAACCTTCTAAATTCATCGTGTACATCATTCTACAATCTACAAGAGCGAATACCTTTATTCCATTTTTGGCAGGTTTGCTTGGAATAAACTGCCGGAAGGAACACTTCCCCCCATAAGAAAGCAGTTGTTCATCAACCGTGAGGTATTCGCATGGTGTGAAATAACGCTGAAAATTCTTTATAAATTGTTCCATAAGGCAGACCGCGGTGGTCTAGCGGTTCTAGGCGCGCAGTCCGGAACCGCGCGACTGCTACGGTCGCAGGTTCGAATCCCTCCTCGGGCATGGATGTGTTTGGTGTCCTTAGGTTAGTTAGGTTTAAGGAGTTCTAAGTTTTAGGGGACTGATGACCACAGATGTTAATTCCCATAGTGCTCAGAGCCATTTGACCATTTTGTTCCATAAGGTCACGAATTGGCGCTAGCTTCTCTGATTTTCTTCTGTCTTCTCTTGTGCTGTAGTCATCAAAGCTGAGGCAGCGCATCAGAAAACGAAATCTATGCTCGCTCATTGATAAAAAGCAAGCTTCTATTCCACATCCTTTCGAGTTATCCCACATTCTTTTTGTACTTGTTCTTCTACAACGTCGAGAACCAATAACGAAAATAATTTCAATCAGGGCAAAGTCGGCGTCAATTACGTCTTTCCCCCCCCCCCCCCCATGAGGGCGCCCCCCACTTTGAGGGGGGATGTTTGATACATTCCTTGTTGACGCAGTAGGTGTTTCATTTTGGTTGGGCTTGATGCTGAATTTATGAACCTATTTCGACATGTGTTCACTTCGAGTTACTTTTTATTTAGCGACCAGATGGAGTTGCGATGGGAAGCCCGTTGTCACCTGTTATTGCCAGTTTCTTTATGGAAGATTTCGAGGAACGTACCTTGCAATCGGCGGCTTTGAAACCTGCGCGTTGTTTCAGATATGTAGACGATACTATTGTTTGGCCTCGTGGCAGTGAGAATTTGAACGACTTTTTAGAACATCTGAATTCAATTTACCGAATATTCGTTTTACTTTGGAGGTGGAAAAGGATGGCTGTCTTCCCTTCCTAGATGTGTCGGTCAGCAGGAAGGTGGATGGTACGTGGGGACACGTTTTCCGTAGGAAGCTCTGGCCAGACGTTATGGACGTCGAAGACCCCTAGAGGTCTCTGCACCATCGCTCCATAAGCTGTGGCGACGCGCGCCTCCTGGCCAGCATTTAGTGTGAGGGTGGTTGTCTGTGTCACTCCGTTGCTTCTTGCGTGTTGTCGTCGTAAGGTCTCTCTCCATCGTCCGTCGTTGTTTCGTGTCCGTCCTTTGCGTTCGTTTGTTTGTTCGCGGGCCGCTCTCCGTTTGGTCCCGCAGCTCTTTCTCGGCCACCCCTCGACCGTTCCGGTAGTGGTTACAATAGAAGCCTGCAAATCCGGCATTGCAAAACGTTATCTTGGTACCGGTCATCGCATGGGATATAATGAGGAGGAGATTTTAACACGAACTTCTAGCTATTGGAGTAGTGTTATTAAGGAATCTGATGAAATTAAATTACAAGTAACCTTATAATTAGAGAAGGTGGTGTTTGTTTATATTCTGGATGGAATCCTGCTCTCACACTTGCTGAAAAAAAGGAAAAGAGTTTATGCTACCTTTTCTGTCGATTATTAATTTCATTACCGATACCTTCTATGTCGATGATCTTTGGTTTGTTATGGCACTAGCGTTTACAGTGTGTGTGTGGGCGGGGGGGGGGGGGAGGGGGGGGGCGTGATTTTTATGGAGTTTCTGTGAAAACCGAAAATTGTATACACTGGGAGGAACTAAGATCTAAAATCATATAAGACATTACTAAATCCCTTCTCTTAAAACAAACTAGAACAGATAGGTCGGAATCGTATTAATATTAGAAATGCATTGGATCCAATGGCAACAAATAAACCTGAGTTGTTTGAGGATATACACATCAAAACTGGTATTATTGACCATGAAGTGGTTGTGGCAACAACTGTTACTAAAATACGAAGGGCAACTAAAAGATGCAGAAAGATATATATGTTCAATAAAAAAGATAAAAAATCAGTAGTGTCATATTGAAACTTAACCCTGTGGGGGCTGTTTAAAATGATTGAGAATGTAGGCAGAAATTTGAGAGTTCTAACAACATTTATTATTTTTTAAGGATAAAACAGACATACATTATGCTAAACAAATTTTGATTGAATACCATAAACAACTAACAGATGGTTTAAGACACCAATGGACAAGGATCCTGGGTGGCAGAAGTGAGTCAATTACTCTGGCCTTAAAAATGTGGATAACGCAATCTGAATTGGTCTGACGCTGAGCAGGCTTTGATCGATCAAATCTACAGAAGTTTCTCTATATAGGTACAGCTGAGAGTAAATGGCGATTGAGATCTGTACGCCCTGACAATGCCGGAGCAGCAGTAACATTACCCTGTTTGTTTCGTGCGGCAATGTAACTTGCAGGTGAGAAACGTGTGCGGCAGAGGCAATACCTGAAGCGGCACCTGTGAATCTATCACGGCCACGAAATAAATTAAAAAATCTCACGGTCTAGCGATCAGGCAGACGGTTCGCAATCTACTCTCTACCAGAACCCTGAAATCACGGTAGATTTCAGTGCGTGACACACCCGTTTGCTGGTCTTACCAAGGGCCAATTTGCCTCACTTATATGACAGTGCACACAAAAATACCAAACGTCAAGACTGGTAAACCAAAAATGAATAAGTGTGCACTCGGCAAACGAGTAGTCCGAGACGGTTGAAGTCACACTGTCAGTACAGTAAGAACTTCACCACAAGCTCTCCAGTCTAACTACTCGCAAGAGAAGTCAGTCTTAGGACAGGTCCAAAGCACCAATCACACATGCCAGAGCATCGACCAGAAGTCTCTTCCCAGAGCAAAGTCCAGCACCTGACTGCCTCGACCTCTCCAGAAAAAAAAAGAAATCCGTTTTCCCACAAAGTGCATGAAAGACACCGCCTTCACGCCGCCTTAAGCCAATTACAGGGCTCGAGAAGCGATAAATCTCCCCTCCCACACGACAGCAAAAACTCATGTCGAACCAGCGCAAGAGTTAAGAAACCTGCGTCCCTGGAAAAAAAAAAAAAGAAACCGCCAATTTCCCGTTTTTTTTTTTTAGTTTTCGCTGAAGAGGAAGATGATTTTCTCCAAAGTCGTGTCGCTTTCCATGCCAACAAGTGAACAGATACAATCTTAAAGATCTTTATCCAAATCACCTGTGCCTTGGAGCTTGTTTGTCCTAGCTATGAGGTGTTATAAAGATTCTGTCTCGAAACGTTTCTCAGAAGCCGCAGTTTCTTATACAACCGAGGCGGCCAATAGAAGTGATTGACAGGCCTATTTGCAAGATCGGTGAACATGAAAACTTGTGAATTTTTATCATGCGTGGCTCTGCACATAGTTCCTGGTTTACGACTTCACTGTGTAGACACGTTCCTGCAGACCATCGCCCCCAGTCCAGCCTTCTGCTGGCGCCACTGCAGGTAGCTCAGTATTGTTCTGCTGGAGACCTGTCCCTAGTAGGGGATGCCCTGTCAGCCCTGTACAGCTATGGGCCTGTCTGGCAAGATTTACTGAGGGATGGGCTCGCTTCCAATTGCTTTCAAATCCCAACATGCCGTTTCTATGTGCTAAGAACCTTAAAAATACCTCATTCTTTTAGCGCCCTATTAGGTTCCATCAATGTCTGCTCAGGCCATTAACTTACTAGAGTCTCACTAAAGATGCGTCAGGTTGTAATAAAATCTTGAATAATTATCCGTATGTGGGAAATAGGTGAGAGAGTAACTTGTCCTCTCTCAGTATCTCATTGTGGAACTTGCAACTTTCAGCACACAGCAGGAACATGTATAGGAACTAAGGCTCAACTTTAAATGAACAATTGACCACACACTGGATAGATATGTATCCAGGAGCACAGTTCGTAATGGAAGGGATCCTCCACGGTATACAGCTACTGTAAAGAAACTTATAGAGAAACAGAAACTGCTGCATAATAGGTGTAAAACAAAACAGATGACTATAGGTAGAGAGATGCTGAGTGAAACACATTTCACTGACAGGCCAGCAATGCATGAAGGCTTCAGTGACTTCCGCAGCAGAATATTATCAAATGATCTTTCACAAAAATCAAACAAATTTTCGTCACATGTAAAGAGTGCTAGTGGCAACAAAATTAGTGTCCAGGACCTAACGAATGAGACAGGAATTGATTCAGACGGTATCTACTGTTGTTGGCGGCACCTGTTTTCATATGTTCCTTTACAGAGGAAAATTCAGGGGTGTTACCCCTATTTAACCCTTGTGCCACTGAAAAGATAAATGAAATCAGTATTAGCGTCAGCAGCGGTGATAAACAACTAAAATCGTTAAAATTGAACAAAGCTCCATGTCCAAATGGAGTCCCTATTAGATTCTATACCGAATTCGAGACTGAGTTAGCTCCACTTCTAACTATAGTCTATTGTATATCTCTCGACCAAAAAACCGTGCTCAGTGGTTGGACGAATGCACAGGTAACATAAGTTTGCAAGAAGTTGTCCATAAAACTACTGACCAATATCGATGACACGGATTTGTTGAAGAATCGTAGAACATATTCTGAGCTCAAACATAATAGGGGTTTCTTGAACAGAATGGCCTCCTCCATGCCAGTCAGCATGGATTCCGAAAACATCGATCATGTGAAACCCAAATGGCACTTTTCTCAGATGACATAGTGAAAGATTCGGATCAAGGCACTCAGGCAGATGCAGTATTTCTTGATTTCCAGAAAGCATTTGAATCTGTATTACACCAATGCTTATTGTCAAAACTTCGATCATATGGGGTATCAAGTGAAATTTGTGACTTGTTTGAGGACTTATTGGTCGAGAGGATACAGAAAACTTTCTTGGATGGAGAGTCATCATCACACACTTCAGGTGTGCCGCACAGAAGTGTGTTCAGACAACTGCTGTTCACACTGTGTACACTCCTGGAAATGGAAAAAATAACACATTGACACCGGTGTGTCAGACCCACCATACTTGCTCCGGACACTGCGAGAGGGCTGTACAAGCAATGATCACACGCACGGCACAGCGAACACACCAGGAACCGCGGTGTTGGCCGTCGAATGGCGCTAGCTGCGCAGCATTTGTGCACCGCCGCCGTCAGTGTCAGCCAGTTTGCCGTGGCATACGGAGCTCCATCGCAGTCTTTAACACTGGTAGCATGCCGCGACAGCGTGGACGTGAACCGTATGTGCAGTTGACGGACTTTGAGCGAGGGCGTATAGTGGGCATGTGGGAGGCCGGGTGGACGTACCGCCGAATTGCTCAACACGTGGGGCGTGAGGTCTCCACAGTACATCGATGTTATCTCCAGTGGTCGGCGGAAGGTGCACGTGCCCGTCGACCTGGGACCGCACCGCAGCGATGCACGGATGCACGCCAAGACCGTAGGATCCTACGCAGTGCCGTAGGGGACTGCACCACCACTTCCCAGCAAATTAGGGACACTGTTGCTCCTGGGGTATCGGCGAGGACCATTCGCAACCGTCTCCATGAATCTGGGCTACGGTCCCGCACACCGTTAGGCCGTCTTCCGCTCACGCCCCAACATCGTGCAGCCCGCCTCCAGTGGTGTCGCGACAGGCGTGAATGGAGGGACGAATGGAGACGTGTCGTCTTCAGCGATGAGAGTCGCTTCTGCCTTGGTGCCAATGATGGTCGTATGCGTGTTTGGCGCCGTGCAGGTGAGCGCCACAATCAGGAGTGCATACGACCGAGGCACACACGGCCAACACCCGGCATCATGGGTGTGGGGAGCGATCTCCTACACTGGCCGTACACCTCTGGTGATCGTCGAGGGGACACTGAATAGTGCACGGTACATCCAAACCGTCATCGAACCCATCGTTCTACCATTCCTAGACCGGCAAGGGAACTTGCTGTTCCAACAGGACAATGCACGTCCGCATGTATCCCGTGTCACCCAACGTGCTCTAGAAGGTGTAAGTCAACTACCCTGGCCAGCAAGATCTCTGGATCTGTCTCCCATTGAACATGTTTTGGACTGGATGAAGCGTCGTCTCACGCGGTCTGCACGTCCAGCACGAACGCTGGTCCAACTGAGGCGCCAGGTGGAAATGGCATGGCAAGCCGTTCCACAGGACTACATCCAGCATCTCTACGATCGTCTCCATGGGAGAATAGCAGCCTGCATTGCTGCGAAAGGTGGATATACACTGTACTAGTGCCGACATTGTGCATGTTCTGTTGCCTGTGTCTATGTGCCTGTGGTTCTATCAGTGTGATCATGTGATATATCTGACCCCAGGAATGTGTCAATAAAGTTTCCCCTTCCTGGGACAATGAATTCACGGTGTTCTTATTTCAATTTCCAGGAGTGTATTAATGACATTGCAGACAATATTAATGGTAACTTCAGACATTTTACAAATGATGCAGTTATATATAGTGAAGTACTGCAGAAAGAGGCTGCATAAATATTCAGTCAGATCTTGATAAGATTTCAAAGTGGTGCAAATACTGACAACTTGCTTGAAATGTTCATAAATGTAAAATCGTGTACTTCACAAAATGAAAAAGATGTAGTATCTTATGAGTATAATCTCAAGAGTCACAGTTGGAATCAGCCAACTCATGCAAATACTTGGATGTAACAATTTGTAGGGACATGAAATGGAACAATCACACAGGCTCATTGCGGGTAATGCATGTGGTGGACTTCGGTATACTGGGAAGTTCGATCAGTCTACAAAGGAGATTGCTTACAGAGCACTTGTCTGACCCATTCTAGAATACTGCTCAAATTGTGGTATCCGTACAAAACAGGACTAACTGGGGATGTTGAAATGTGTGCAGAGAATCGTAGCACGAATAGTCACAGGGTCGTTCGACCTGTATGAGAGTGTTACTGAGAAACTGAACTGTCAGGCTTTTGAAGATGGATGTAAACCATCCCGAAAAAGTCTACTAACGAAGTTTCAAGAACCAAGTTTAAATGATGATTCCAGGAGTATATTACAACCCTTACACTTCACTCACATATGGGTCACGAGGACAGGATTAGAGTAGTATAGCACACACAGAGGCATTCAAACAATCATTCTTCTCGCACTTCATATGTGAATGGAACAGAACCTTGACAACTTGTACAATGGGACGCACTCTTTACTATGTCCATCACGGTGGTTTGCAGAGTATTCATGTAGATGTAGAAGTACAGTCTACATTCACCTATATTCCAGAAGACAAGTGCGTCATATCGTCTTTGTGGCTGGTGTTAAAATGGTGTTTCACTGAATGTATCTCCAACTCATAACAGTGAGATGGTGTATGAAGCACGATGCATTGCCTTGAAACTATATGGAGAGTAAAGCAGCTCCAGTTCTGCACTGAATGATGTGGTTCCTCCACTTCTCAGTTTTTTGGACAAGTGTTTAGGCGCCATGGTATTCCTAATGCAAAACGTAAATGTTTATTTTAATGCAGTAGGCATTGGTAGCAAAGTGTGACTAGTCGACTGCCTCGCTCTAGCGGTGTCAGGCTCCAGCCTTTCTTTTTTCCCCCTCAGCCTTTAACCCCTTCCAGCACTACGCTTGAAGCGCTGTAGTTGAGATGGCGTAAGAAGCTCTCTGGCAGCTCAGTGCGCTGTTGCCAGATTTCAACTGCAAAGTGCTAGCAGCTGCAGTAGCCACCTATAGAGATGTGACAACACAGAGGCGTTGCCATACAGACGTTTACGAAGTCGCGTCACGTTATTGGTTGAGGTAAGCCCTGGAACATGCTGTGCGCAGTCCACGCCAGCTGTCAGGAATCAACTTACACTGACTGAACTACAGACAGGAATGCGGCCGGAGAGCTTGCTGAACGCTGTTTGGTCAGGTCCGCTGTGAAGCCTGAAACGAATTGATTTCCATGCACATCGCTGAAACGCCTGGCGAACATCTGAGCTTGTTCTTCAGAGACACACACATGCCGCTTCGGATTGCTCCCAGTGACCAGAAACAACCTGTGCCATTCTTTTACCCTCTTGGCGTGTGCTGCTACTTTCTTGTTAACTCTCAAGTGGTCGCATGGATGAGAATAGTGATCCACTCCTCTGTGAATTGCCACCGTTAATTTGTTCTGGCAACAATGTGGCCCAGCCGCCAGCACTCTGCAGGGGAGGGTTTGAGACATATTGTACCCACACGTGTCAGTTGAAATTTGTCCTTCTCTAAGAACAGTTGCACTTTCTTTTGCCTGGATAACACTTGTCAACCAAGCGACCTTCCGTTTAAGTATTCTTGACTGATGTATTCCTTCAGTACTTCACTTACTTAACGCATTTTAGCGCACATTACATCATAATAAATATTTTAATCGTATTTCTCTTTCTTTTTTAGTTATTCCCATGTTTTGTTTCAGTAAAACATAAAGTTTTCATTATAGCAGAAAGAAGTTCAGACCCTAACGTTTAGATAAAATGCCTGGAGGAATGCGATTCAGACGAAGATCCTCTAGACTGCGAGAGTGACATCAGTGGCTGTGATAGCGATTATGTAGCATCAGAGAATCACGGCTCGGAGAAAGAATAGGACCCAAATAACTTAGAAGAGAGTGGTGAAGAGAAATTTGTAGGTATTGATGGAAGCACTAAGTGGAGCAAGAAAGTGCCCCGGAAAAATGTGAAAATTCGATCACATAATATAAGAAGCCGCTTACCGGGACCAAAGGACAGAGCTAAAGATGCTAAAACAGAAACAGATGCATTGCGACTATTTGTTGATGACGGAATAATCAGTATCATTACAAAATATACAAATCTGTATATTCACAAAATTAAGAATATTTTCTCCAGAGACAGGGATCCTCGTCTCACACATGAAATTAAAGCCCTGATTGGAATTACTTTCCTTATTGGTTCTCGCCGTTGTAGAAGAACAAGTACAAAAAGGATGTGGAATAGAAGCTTGCTATTTATCAATGAGCAAGCATAGATTTCGTTTTATAATGCACTGCCTCCGCTTTGATGACTACAGCAGAAGAGCAGACAGAAGAAAATCAGACAAGCTAGTGCCAATTCGTGACCATGTGGAACAATTTATAAAGAATTTTCAGCGTTATTTCACACCAGGCGAATACCTCACGGTTGATGAACAACTTCTTCCTTTCAGAGAGAAGTGTTCCTTCCGGCAGTGTATTCCAAGCAAACCTGCCAAAAATGGAACAAAGGTATACGCTCTTGTAGATTGTAGAATGATGTACACGATGAATTTAGTAGCTTACTGTGTGAAACAGGAACCAGGGGCTTACTTAGTCAGCAAAATTGGGTAAGTTATTTGTCACTATTTGAAGAAGTTCACGATAACCTGAATACAGGGTGTTACAAAAAGGTACGGCCAAACTTTCAGGAAACATTCCCCACACACAAACAAAGAAAATATGTTATGTGGACTTGTGTCCGGAAACGCTTATTTTCCATGTTAGATCTCATTTTATTACTTCTCTTCAAATCACATTAATAATGGAATGGAAACACACAACAACAGAACGTACCAGCGTGACTTCAAACACTTTGTTACAGGAAATGTTCAAAGTGTCCTCCGTTAGCGAGGATACATGCATCCACCCACCGTCGCGTGGAATCCCTGATGCGCTGATGCAGCCCTGGAGATCGGCGTAATGTATCACAGCTGTCCACAATACGAGCACGAAGAGTCTCTACATTTGGTACTGGAGTTGCGTAGACAAGAGCTTTCAAATGCCCCCATAAATGAAAGTCAAGAGGGTTGAGGTCAGGAGAGCGTGGAGGCCATGGAATTGGTCCGCCTCTACCAATCCATCGGTCATCGAATCTGTTGTTGAGAAGCATACGAACATTAAATGAAACAGTAAGTTTACTGTTACCAGTCACTGTTTATTTGTTTCCACGACGCGTTTCAAAGGTTTATACCTCCATCATCAGGTGGATATACATCAGTTAATATGGCATTTGTGTGTTTGTGTTGTGTTACGATTTCTTTGGAGGAAGTTGTGACACTGTCTAGTGGAGAAAACAAAACAGTATTTCAGAACTTGGTCTGTTTTGACAAAAATTGAACTTGTATCTAGCAGTAAACATAAATTAAGTAAGATAAAGTACCTCCAGTGGTCACAGGATCCTTTCACAGTCGTAACACATCACATGAACACTATCATATTGTATAAACAAATATGGCGTCGTAATCTATTAGGTGCATGGATCGTACAGCAAAAGAGAAAACGTTCTCACAAAGTCCAGAGAATATACGTCCTAACAACATTATTACAGAAAACATTTTGAATGATTTGGAGGTGTTGAATACATTTGTTGGAGTAAATACTTCAGGCAGTAAGTAAATACGATTTTGACAGCTTAAAATAGCATAAGTTCATACTCATTTATACAATCAGGTGAGGTGTTAGAAACTTTAAGTACAATAATCATATTGGCTACAGTGATAAAATAAAATAAAATAATACACAATTGACCATTCTTATAGGGGTTCATAGGTAGATATGAAAGGCTGGAGGCAGAGGGGAAGGAATATAAAGAGAACATGAGAGGGAGGGAGAGGGTGGAGAGAGAGATTGTATGACAGCAAACTTTACAAGGCAAAGGATCTTAAGATTATATCTGTTGCATGTATTAACTGTCTAAAGGTTGTGGTAATATATTGCTAAATGCTTAAAAAGTGCACATGGATGTGCATTTGTATCAGCAGTTGTATACATAGTTTCAAGCTGACAAGGGGTACAAACTGTTGGTGTGCTTGTATATCTGTAAATGAAGTCAATCTCCTGTACACTCAGGGCTGATATGGTAACATAAATAAATATTAGTGGTAAATCTTAGGGTGTGTGTGTGTGTGTGTGTGTGTGTGTGTGTGTGTGTGTGCTTAGCAATTTTTAATGACGTAGGCAGTTGTTGAAAACGGAGATGATACTACTGTAAATATTGTCATTTTTGTCATTTAAGATGCATTCAGGTTGTTTAGTTTGATGTTTGTATATTTGGAGTGTTTCAAGGATGTCTAGTTTTCTGCCTTTTGGTTGGATGTGTAGGATGCTGATACTTGTGTTGTTAACATGGTGTTTTGTTTCATGCAGGTGGGTGGCAATAGCTGATGTGTGGTATTTTTTGTTTTTTAGTGCTGCCATGTGTTCTTTGAACCTAATCTCAAATGATCTCCCTGTCTGGCCTATGTAGAAGCAGTCACAGTCTAAACATTTAATTTTGTATACGCCTGTGTGATGCAGAGGGTTTTGTGTGCTGATGTTGTGGGGTAATTTCTGTCCGATCCTGTTGTCTGTTGTGAAGGATATGCTTATGCCTTTTCGCTTGAAGACATTGGCTATCTGATAGGAAATCTTACCTAGAAAGGGGATTGTGTGGAAGATGATATTTTCTTTTTGTTTTTTGTGTTGTGATTTCTTTGCCATTATTGAGTGTTTTAGGGTGTCTACTATGGAGCTGTTATAACCATTTGCAATAGCTGTTTGTTTTATTATTTGGATTTCTTGATCACTTTTGTCTTCAGAGAGTGGTAGTTGGATAGCTCTATTGATCATGTACCGGAATGCTGCCATTTTGTGGGCTGTGGGGTGACAGGAGGAGTTGTGGATTGTAGTATGTGTTGTGGTAGGCTTCCGGTAAATTTCAAACTCATGTCTGTTATTCCTTATTCTAACTGTAAGGTCTAAGAAATTTATACTGTCATCTGTTTGGTGTTCAACTGTGAATTTTATGTTTTCATGGGAGCTGTTGAATAACTGGTTCAACTCACTGATGTCATCTTTAGTGCCTTTGATTAAAATGATGGTGTCATCCACATATCTGTAGTAGTAGATGATATTTTTGAGGAGGTGGTGATCAGAATTCAGGATTTTGTCTTCTAAGTTACTTATAAATATTTCAGCTAGCAACCCAGAAAGATTCGAGCCCATTGCCAGGCCATCTGTTTGTATGTAGATTTTATGGTTGAATTTAAAGTAGTTGTGTGAAAGTGTGAATTCGAGCAGGTCCATTAGCTCAGTAATGTGAGTTGAAGGGATTTTTTTATGTTTTTGTAGGTTGGCATTGATTATCTGTAGTGTGGGATCTATTGGCACAGAGGAATAAAGGTTTTGTATGTCAAATGAGGCAAGTGTGGCTCCGTCAGGTACTTCTATGTCTTTGACATGTTGTGTGAATTCTGTTGTGTTTTTAAGTGTTCTCTCATTATTGAATGTGTATGCTTCTTTGAGAATTTTGAAGAGCATTTTGTTGAGTTTGAATGTTGGGCTGTTCCTGCAGTTCACTATAGGTCTTATGGGGGTCCCATTTTTGTGTATCTTGGGTTGTGACCGAAGGCAAGGTGCTTGTGGGCTCATTGTTACAATATTTCTTGCTTCTTGGATGGTGAGTAGAAAGTTGATGTTGTTTGAGATGTGTTTAATCTCTTTTTGAATTCTGGCTGTTGGATCTTTATGTATCTCTGTTATGTGGTTGGTTTGGAAGAAGTCTAAAGTTTTTTCTACATATGTTGCTCTGTTCATTACAACAGTTGTGTTACCCTTGTCAGCTTTTACAATTATTGCATTATTCATGTTTAATTTAGTCTTAATGGTACGTGTAAGGATTTCTTCTCTTTTCTTGTATGCTGGGAATGGTTTTGCAATTTCCTTCTCAATAATTTCATTAATTTTGTGGCAGGCTGCTATTCTGTCATTTTGCTTCTTAAGGGCGATGGTTGAGATCTGTGTGGCACTAGTGATGAGCTTTTCTTGGTTCCTTGGGTCCAGTGGAGCTTGAACATTGTGTTTTAAACCTTTGCAGAGTAGTGTTTCTTCTTCTGCAGTGAATATTATGTCTGTGTTGTTGAGGAAAGGTGTGTAGAATGTGTGTTTCCTTTGGCTGTTTTGGTTCAGTTTGGGAGGTAACTGTTGATTTATAAGACTGGCTAGTTTTTTCTTCTGTGTGGTTTTTGTTTTCTGTACAATGAACTCGATGTACTTTCTGACTTTTTCGGTTATGGAATCGTAGTCTAGTCTATGAAGCAACTTTCCCAACTGTAATTCTGCATTATAAAGCTGCGTGTTGAACATTTGTTTTTTAATATAAAGTTCTTTCAGTTCGTTTTTCACCCAGAATTTCCGTGCGTTTATCAGTGTTTTCTTTGCAGTTGTCGTGTTTATTTTGACGTCAATCTTTACATAATTTGGAATGACGTTATTTCTGAGACAATTTCTATTGAAGTGAATATGCTGTGTTGTCATTGCGAGCTTTTCTGCGCTGTTTTTGTACTCGAAAATAGCCTTGATTGCCTGACTGGGCAGATTAACTTTAAATGCGAACATTTTTAGGTTAGGCTTTACCGTGACTGTTATTGACATTAAATGAAACAATAAGTTTACTGTTACCAGTCACTGTTTATTTGTTTCCACGACGCGTTTCAAAGGTTTATACCTCCATCATCAGGTGGATATACATCAGTTAATATGGCATTTGTGTGTTTGTGTTGTGTTACGATTTCTTTGGAGGAAGTTGTGACACTGTCTAGTGGAGAAAACAAAACAGTATTTCAGAACTTGGTCTGTTTTGACAAAAATTGAACTTGTATCTAGCAGTAAACATAAATTAAGTAAGATAAAGTACCTCCAGTGGTCACAGGATCCTTTCACAGTCGTAACACATCACATGAACACTATCATATTGTATAAACAAATATGGCGTCGTAATCTATTAGGTGCATGGATCGTACAGCAAAAGAGAAAACGTTCTCACAAAGTCCAGAGAATATACGTCCTAACAACATTATTACAGAAAACATTTTGAATGATTTGGAGGTGTTGAATACATTTGTTGGAGTAAATACTTCAGGCAGTAAGTAAATACGATTTTGACAGCTTAAAATAGCATAAAGTTCATACTCATTTATACAATCAGGTGAGGTGTTAGAAACTTTAAGTACAATAATCATATTGGCTACAGTGATAAAATAAAATAAAATAATACACAATTGACCATTCTTATAGGGGTTCATAGGTAGATATGAAAGGCTGGAGGCAGAGGGGAAGGAATATAAAGAGAACATGAGAGGGAGGGAGAGGGTGGAGAGAGAGATTGTATGACAGCAAACTTTACAAGGCAAAGGATCTTAAGATTATATCTGTTGCATGTATTAACTGTCTAAAGGTTGTGGTAATATATTGCTAAATGCTTAAAAAGTGCACATGGATGTGCATTTGTATCAGCAGTTGTATACATAGTTTCAAGCTGACAAGGGGTACAAACTGTTGGTGTGCTTGTATATCTGTAAATGAAGTCAATCTCCTGTACACTCAGGGCTGATATGGTAACATAAATAAATATTAGTGGTAAATCTTAGGGTGTGTGTGTGTGTGTGTGTGTGTGTGTGTGTGTGTGTGCTTAGCAATTTTTAATGACGTAGGCAGTTGTTGAAAACGGAGATGATACTACTGTAAATATTGTCATTTTTGTCATTTAAGATGCATTCAGGTTGTTTAGTTTGATGTTTGTATATTTGGAGTGTTTCAAGGATGTCTAGTTTTCTGCCTTTTGGTTGGATGTGTAGGATGCTGATACTTGTGTTGTTAACATGGTGTTTTGTTTCATGCAGGTGGGTGGCAATAGCTGATGTGTGGTATTTTTTGTTTTTTAGTGCTGCCATGTGTTCTTTGAACCTAATCTCAAATGATCTCCCTGTCTGGCCTATGTAGAAGCAGTCACAGTCTAAACATTTAATTTTGTATACGCCTGTGTGATGCAGAGGGTTTTGTGTGCTGATGTTGTGGGGTAATTTCTGTCCGATCCTGTTGTCTGTTGTGAAGGATATGCTTATGCCTTTTCGCTTGAAGACATTGGCTATCTGATAGGAAATCTTACCTAGAAAGGGGATTGTGTGGAAGATGATATTTTCTTTTTGTTTTTTGTGTTGTGATTTCTTTGCCATTATTGAGTGTTTTAGGGTGTCTACTATGGAGCTGTTATAACCATTTGCAATAGCTGTTTGTTTTATTATTTGGATTTCTTGATCACTTTTGTCTTCAGAGAGTGGTAGTTGGATAGCTCTATTGATCATGTACCGGAATGCTGCCATTTTGTGGGCTGTGGGGTGACAGGAGGAGTTGTGGATTGTAGTATGTGTTGTGGTAGGCTTGCGGTAAATTTCAAACTCATGTCTGTTGTTCCTTATTCTAACTGTAAGGTCTAAGAAATTTATACTGTCATCTGTTTGGTGTTCAACTGTGAATTTTATGTTTTCATGGGAGCTGTTGAATAACTGGTTCAACTCACTGATGTCATCTTTAGTGCCTTTGATTAAAATGATGGTGTCATCCACATATCTGTAGTAGTAGATGATATTTTTGAGGAGGTGGTGATCAGAATTCAGGATTTTGTCTTCTAAGTTACTTATAAATATTTCAGCTAGCAACCCAGAAAGATTCGAGCCCATTGCCAGGCCATCTGTTTGTATGTAGATTTTATGGTTGAATTTAAAGTAGTTGTGTGAAAGTGTGAATTCGAGCAGGTCCATTAGCTCAGTAATGTGAGTTGAAGGGATTTTTTTATGTTTTTGTAGGTTGGCATTGATTATCTGTAGTGTGGGATCTATTGGCACAGAGGAATAAAGGTTTTGTATGTCAAATGAGGCAAGTGTGGCTCCGTCAGGTACTTCTATGTCTTTGACATGTTGTGTGAATTCTGTTGTGTTTTTAAGTGTTCTCTCATTATTGAATGTGTATGCTTCTTTGAGAATTTTGAAGAGCATTTTGTTGAGTTTGAATGTTGGGCTGTTCCTGCAGTTCACTATAGGTCTTATGGGGGTCCCATTTTTGTGTATCTTGGGTTGTGACCGAAGGCAAGGTGCTTGTGGGCTCATTGTTACAATATTTCTTGCTTCTTGGATGGTGAGTAGAAAGTTGATGTTGTTTGAGATGTGTTTAATCTCTTTTTGAATTCTGGCTGTTGGATCTTTATGTATCTCTGTTATGTGGTTGGTTTGGAAGAAATCTAAAGTTTTTTCTACATATGTTGCTCTGTTCATTACAACAGTTGTGTTACCCTTGTCAGCTTTTACAATTATTGCATTATTCATGTTTAATTTAGTCTTAATGGTACGTGTAAGGATTTCTTCTCTTTTCTTGTATGCTGGGAATGGTTTTGCAATTTCCTTCTCAATAATTTCATTAATTTTGTGGCAGGCTGCTATTCTGTCATTTTGCTTCTTAAGGGCGATGGTTGAGATCTGTGTGGCACTAGTGATGAGCTTTTCTTGGTTCCTTGGGTCCAGTGGAGCTTGAACATTGTGTTTTAAACCTTTGCAGAGTAGTGTTTCTTCTTCTGCAGTGAATATTATGTCTGTGTTGTTGAGGAAAGGTGTGTAGAATGTGTGTTTCCTTTGGCTGTTTTGGTTCAGTTTGGGAGGTAACTGTTGATTTATAAGACTGGCTAGTTTTTTCTTCTGTGTGGTTTTTGTTTTCTGTACAATGAACTCGATGTACTTTCTGACTTTTTCGGTTATGGAATCGTAGTCTAGTCTATGAAGCAACTTTCCCAACTGTAATTCTGCATTATAAAGCTGCGTGTTGAACATTTGTTTTTTAATATAAAGTTCTTTCAGTTCGTTTTTCACCCAGAATTTCCGTGCGTTTATCAGTGTTTTCTTTGCAGTTGTCGTGTTTATTTTGACGTCAATCTTTACATAATTTGGAATGACGTTATTTCTGAGACAATTTCTATTGAAGTGAATATGCTGTGTTGTCATTGCGAGCTTTTCTGCGCTGTTTTTGTACTCGAAAATAGCCTTGATTGCCTGACTGGGCAGATTAACTTTAAATGCGAACATTTTTAGGTTAGGCTTTACCGTGACTGTTATTGACATTAAATGAAACAATAAGTTTACTGTTACCAGTCACTGTTTATTTGTTTCCACGACGCGTTTCAAAGGTTTATACCTCCATCATCAGGTGGATATACATCAGTTAATATGACATTTGTGTGTTTGTGTTGTGTTACGATTTCTTTGGAGGAAGTTGTGACACTGTCTAGTGGAGAAAACAAAACAGTATTTCAGAACTTGGTCTGTTTTGACAAAAATTGAACTTGTATCTAGCAGTAAACATAAATTAAGTAAGATAAAGTACCTCCAGTGGTCACAGGATCCTTTCACAGTCGTAACACATCACATGAACACTATCATATTGTATAAACAAATATGGCGTCGTAATCTATTAGGTGCATGGATCGTACAGCAAAAGAGAAAACGTTCTCACAAAGTCCAGAGAATATACGTCCTAACAACATTATTACAGAAAACATTTTGAATGATTTGGAGGTGTTGAATACATTTGTTGGAGTAAATACTTCAGGCAGTAAGTAAATACGATTTTGACAGCTTAAAATAGCATAAAGTTCATACTCATTTATACAATCAGGTGAGGTGTTAGAAACTTTAAGTACAATAATCATATTGGCTACAGTGATAAAATAAAATAAAATAATACACAATTGACCATTCTTATAGGGGTTCATAGGTAGATATGAAAGGCTGGAGGCAGAGGGGAAGGAATATAAAGAGAACATGAGAGGGAGGGAGAGGGTGGAGAGAGAGATTGTATGACAGCAAACTTTACAAGGCAAAGGATCTTAAGATTATATCTGTTGCATGTATTAACTGTCTAAAGGTTGTGGTAATATATTGCTAAATGCTTAAAAAGTGCACATGGATGTGCATTTGTATCAGCAGTTGTATACATAGTTTCAAGCTGACAAGGGGTACAAACTGTTGGTGTGCTTGTATATCTGTAAATGAAGTCAATCTCCTGTACACTCAGGGCTGATATGGTAACATAAATAAATATTAGTGGTAAATCTTAGGTGTGTGTGTGTGTGTGTGTGTGTGTGTGTGTGTGTGTGTGTGTGTGTGTGTGTGTGTGTGTGTGTGTGTGCTTAGCAATTTTTAATGACGTAGGCAGTTGTTGAAAACGGAGATGATACTACTGTAAATATTGTCATTTTTGTCATTTAAGATGCATTCAGGTTGTTTAGTTTGATGTTTGTATATTTGGAGTGTTTCAAGGATGTCTAGTTTTCTGCCTTTTGGTTGGATGTGTAGGATGCTGATACTTGTGTTGTTAACATGGTGTTTTGTTTCATGCAGGTGGGTGGCAATAGCTGATGTGTGGTATTTTTTGTTTTTTAGTGCTGCCATGTGTTCTTTGAACCTAATCTCAAATGATCTCCCTGTCTGGCCTATGTAGAAGCAGTCACAGTCTAAACATTTAATTTTGTATACGCCTGTGTGATGCAGAGGGTTTTGTGTGCTGATGTTGTGGGGTAATTTCTGTCCGATCCTGTTGTCTGTTGTGAAGGATATGCTTATGCCTTTTCGCTTGAAGACATTGGCTATCTGATAGGAAATCTTACCTAGAAAGGGGATTGTGTGGAAGATGATATTTTCTTTTTGTTTTTTGTGTTGTGATTTCTTTGCCATTATTGAGTGTTTTAGGGTGTCTACTATGGAGCTGTTATAACCATTTGCAATAGCTGTTTGTTTTATTATTTGGATTTCTTGATCACTTTTGTCTTCAGAGAGTGGTAGTTGGATAGCTCTATTGATCATGTACCGGAATGCTGCCATTTTGTGGGCTGTGGGGTGACAGGAGGAGTTGTGGATTGTAGTATGTGTTGTGGTAGGCTTGCGGTAAATTTCAAACTCATGTCTGTTGTTCCTTATTCTAACTGTAAGGTCTAAGAAATTTATACTGTCATCTGTTTGGTGTTCAACTGTGAATTTTATGTTTTCATGGGAGCTGTTGAATAACTGGTTCAACTCACTGATGTCATCTTTAGTGCCTTTGATTAAAATGATGGTGTCATCCACATATCTGTAGTAGTAGATGATATTTTTGAGGAGGTGGTGATCAGAATTCAGGATTTTGTCTTCTAAGTTACTTATAAATATTTCAGCTAGCAACCCAGAAAGATTCGAGCCCATTGCCAGGCCATCTGTTTGTATGTAGATTTTATGGTTGAATTTAAAGTAGTTGTGTGAAAGTGTGAATTCGAGCAGGTCCATTAGCTCAGTAATGTGAGTTGAAGGGATTTTTTTATGTTTTTGTAGGTTGGCATTGATTATCTGTAGTGTGGGATCTATTGGCACAGAGGAATAAAGGTTTTGTATGTCAAATGAGGCAAGTGTGGCTCCGTCAGGTACTTCTATGTCTTTGACATGTTGTGTGAATTCTGTTGTGTTTTTAAGTGTTCTCTCATTATTGAATGTGTATGCTTCTTTGAGAATTTTGAAGAGCATTTTGTTGAGTTTGAATGTTGGGCTGTTCCTGCAGTTCACTATAGGTCTTATGGGCGTCCCATTTTTGTGTATCTTGGGTTGTGACCGAAGGCAAGGTGCTTGTGGGCTCATTGTTACAATATTTCTTGCTTCTTGGATGGTGAGTAGAAAGTTGATGTTGTTTGAGATGTGTTTAATCTCTTTTTGAATTCTGGCTGTTGGATCTTTATGTATCTCTGTTATGTGGTTGGTTTGGAAGAAATCTAAAGTTTTTTCTACATATGTTGCTCTGTTCATTACAACAGTTGTGTTACCCTTGTCAGCTTTTACAATTATTGCATTATTCATGTTTAATTTAGTCTTAATGGTACGTGTAAGGATTTCTTCTCTTTTCTTGTATGCTGGGAATGGTTTTGCAATTTCCTTCTCAATAATTTCATTAATTTTGTGGCAGGCTGCTATTCTGTCATTTTGCTTCTTAAGGGCGATGGTTGAGATCTGTGTGGCACTAGTGATGAGCTTTTCTTGGTTCCTTGGGTCCAGTGGAGCTTGAACATTGTGTTTTAAACCTTTGCAGAGTAGTGTTTCTTCTTCTGCAGTGAATATTATGTCTGTGTTGTTGAGGAAAGGTGTGTAGAATGTGTGTTTCCTTTGGCTGTTTTGGTTCAGTTTGGGAGGTAACTGTTGATTTATAAGACTGGCTAGTTTTTTCTTCTGTGTGGTTTTTGTTTTCTGTACAATGAACTCGATGTACTTTCTGACTTTTTCGGTTATGGAATCGTAGTCTAGTCTATGAAGCAACTTTCCCAACTGTAATTCTGCATTATAAAGCTGCGTGTTGAACATTTGTTTTTTAATATAAAGTTCTTTCAGTTCGTTTTTCACCCAGAATTTCCGTGCGTTTATCAGTGTTTTCTTTGCAGTTGTCGTGTTTATTTTGACGTCAATCTTTACATAATTTGGAATGACGTTATTTCTGAGACAATTTCTATTGAAGTGAATATGCTGTGTTGTCATTGCGAGCTTTTCTGCGCTGTTTTTGTACTCGAAAATAGCCTTGATTGCCTGACTGGGCAGATTAACTTTAAATGCGAACATTTTTAGGTTAGGCTTTACCGTGACTGTTATTGACATTAAATGAAACAATAAGTTTACTGTTACCAGTCACTGTTTATTTGTTTCCACGACGCGTTTCAAAGGTTTATACCTCCATCATCAGGTGGATATACATCAGTTAATATGACATTTGTGTGTTTGTGTTGTGTTACGATTTCTTTGGAGGAAGTTGTGACACTGTCTAGTGGAGAAAACAAAACAGTATTTCAGAACTTGGTCTGTTTTGACAAAAATTGAACTTGTATCTAGCAGTAAACATAAATTAAGTAAGATAAAGTACCTCCAGTGGTCACAGGATCCTTTCACAGTCGTAACACATCACATGAACACTATCATATTGTATAAACAAATATGGCGTCGTAATCTATTAGGTGCATGGATCGTACAGCAAAAGAGAAAACGTTCTCACAAAGTCCAGAGAATATACGTCCTAACAACATTATTACAGAAAACATTTTGAATGATTTGGAGGTGTTGAATACATTTGTTGGAGTAAATACTTCAGGCAGTAAGTAAATACGATTTTGACAGCTTAAAATAGCATAAAGTTCATACTCATTTATACAATCAGGTGAGGTGTTAGAAACTTTAAGTACAATAATCATATTGGCTACAGTGATAAAATAAAATAAAATAATACACAATTGACCATTCTTATAGGGGTTCATAGGTAGATATGAAAGGCTGGAGGCAGAGGGGAAGGAATATAAAGAGAACATGAGAGGGAGGGAGAGGGTGGAGAGAGAGATTGTATGACAGCAAACTTTACAAGGCAAAGGATCTTAAGATTATATCTGTTGCATGTATTAACTGTCTAAAGGTTGTGGTAATATATTGCTAAATGCTTAAAAAGTGCACATGGATGTGCATTTGTATCAGCAGTTGTATACATAGTTTCAAGCTGACAAGGGGTACAAACTGTTGGTGTGCTTGTATATCTGTAAATGAAGTCAATCTCCTGTACACTCAGGGCTGATATGGTAACATAAATAAATATTAGTGGTAAATCTTAGGGTGTGTGTGTGTGTGTGTGTGTGTGTGTGTGTGTGTGTGTGTGTGTGTGTGTGTGTGTGTGTGTGTGTGTGTGCTTAGCAATTTTTAATGACGTAGGCAGTTGTTGAAAACGGAGATGATACTACTGTAAATATTGTCATTTTTGTCATTTAAGATGCATTCAGGTTGTTTAGTTTGATGTTTGTATATTTGGAGTGTTTCAAGGATGTCTAGTTTTCTGCCTTTTGGTTGGATGTGTAGGATGCTGATACTTGTGTTGTTAACATGGTGTTTTGTTTCATGCAGGTGGGTGGCAATAGCTGATGTGTGGTATTTTTTGTTTTTTAGTGCTGCCATGTGTTCTTTGAACCTAATCTCAAATGATCTCCCTGTCTGGCCTATGTAGAAGCAGTCACAGTCTAAACATTTAATTTTGTATACGCCTGTGTGATGCAGAGGGTTTTGTGTGCTGATGTTGTGGGGTAATTTCTGTCCGATCCTGTTGTCTGTTGTGAAGGATATGCTTATGCCTTTTCGCTTGAAGACATTGGCTATCTGATAGGAAATCTTACCTAGAAAGGGGATTGTGTGGAAGATGATATTTTCTTTTTGTTTTTTGTGTTGTGATTTCTTTGCCATTATTGAGTGTTTTAGGGTGTCTACTATGGAGCTGTTATAACCATTTGCAATAGCTGTTTGTTTTATTATTTGGATTTCTTGATCACTTTTGTCTTCAGAGAGTGGTAGTTGGATAGCTCTATTGATCATGTACCGGAATGCTGCCATTTTGTGGGCTGTGGGGTGACAGGAGGAGTTGTGGATTGTAGTATGTGTTGTGGTAGGCTTCCGGTAAATTTCAAACTCATGTCTGTTATTCCTTATTCTAACTGTAAGGTCTAAGAAATTTATACTGTCATCTGTTTGGTGTTCAACTGTGAATTTTATGTTTTCATGGGAGCTGTTGAATAACTGGTTCAACTCACTGATGTCATCTTTAGTGCCTTTGATTAAAATGATGGTGTCATCCACATATCTGTAGTAGTAGATGATATTTTTGAGGAGGTGGTGATCAGAATTCAGGATTTTGTCTTCTAAGTTACTTATAAATATTTCAGCTAGCAACCCAGAAAGATTCGAGCCCATTGCCAGGCCATCTGTTTGTATGTAGATTTTATGGTTGAATTTAAAGTAGTTGTGTGAAAGTGTGAATTCGAGCAGGTCCATTAGCTCAGTAATGTGAGTTGAAGGGATTTTTTTATGTTTTTGTAGGTTGGCATTGATTATCTGTAGTGTGGGATCTATTGGCACAGAGGAATAAAGGTTTTGTATGTCAAATGAGGCAAGTGTGGCTCCGTCAGGTACTTCTATGTCTTTGACATGTTGTGTGAATTCTGTTGTGTTTTTAAGTGTTCTCTCATTATTGAATGTGTATGCTTCTTTGAGAATTTTGAAGAGCATTTTGTTGAGTTTGAATGTTGGGCTGTTCCTGCAGTTCACTATAGGTCTTATGGGGGTCCCATTTTTGTGTATCTTGGGTTGTGACCGAAGGCAAGGTGCTTGTGGGCTCATTGTTACAATATTTCTTGCTTCTTGGATGGTGAGTAGAAAGTTGATGTTGTTTGAGATGTGTTTAATCTCTTTTTGAATTCTGGCTGTTGGATCTTTATGTATCTCTGTTATGTGGTTGGTTTGGAAGAAGTCTAAAGTTTTTTCTACATATGTTGCTCTGTTCATTACAACAGTTGTGTTACCCTTGTCAGCTTTTACAATTATTGCATTATTCATGTTTAATTTAGTCTTAATGGTACGTGTAAGGATTTCTTCTCTTTTCTTGTATGCTGGGAATGGTTTTGCAATTTCCTTCTCAATAATTTCATTAATTTTGTGGCAGGCTGCTATTCTGTCATTTTGCTTCTTAAGGGCGATGGTTGAGATCTGTGTGGCACTAGTGATGAGCTTTTCTTGGTTCCTTGGGTCCAGTGGAGCTTGAACATTGTGTTTTAAACCTTTGCAGAGTAGTGTTTCTTCTTCTGCAGTGAATATTATGTCTGTGTTGTTGAGGAAAGGTGTGTAGAATGTGTGTTTCCTTTGGCTGTTTTGGTTCAGTTTGGGAGGTAACTGTTGATTTATAAGACTGGCTAGTTTTTTCTTCTGTGTGGTTTTTGTTTTCTGTACAATGAACTCGATGTACTTTCTGACTTTTTCGGTTATGGAATCGTAGTCTAGTCTGTTTTTGTACTCGAAAATAGCCTTGATTGCCTGACTGGGCAGATTAACTTTAAATGCGAACATTTTTAGGTTAGGCTTTACCGTGACTGTTATTGACATTAAATGAAACAATAAGTTTACAGCGCAGAAAAGCTCGCAATGACAACACAGCATATTCACTTCAATAGAAATTGTCTCAGAAATAACGTCATTCCAAATTATGTAAAGATTGACGTCAAAATAAACACGACAACTGCAAAGAAAACACTGATAAACGCACGGAAATTCTGGGTGAAAAACGAACTGAAAGAACTTTATATTAAAAAACAAATGTTCAACACGCAGCTTTATAATGCAGAATTACAGTTGGGAAAGTTGCTTCATAGACTAGACTACGATTCCATAACCGAAAAAGTCAGAAAGTACATCGAGTTCATTGTACAGAAAACAAAAACCACACAGAAGAAAAAACTAGCCAGTCTTATAAATCAACAGTTACCTCCCAAACTGAACCAAAACAGCCAAAGGAAACACACATTCTACACACCTTTCCTCAACAACACAGACATAATATTCACTGCAGAAGAAGAAACACTACTCTGCAAAGGTTTAAAACACAATGTTCAAGCTCCACTGGACCCAAGGAACCAAGAAAAGCTCATCACTAGTGCCACACAGATCTCAACCATCGCCCTTAAGAAGCAAAATGACAGAATAGCAGCCTGCCACAAAATTAATGAAATTATTGAGAAGGAAATTGCAAAACCATTCCCAGCATACAAGAAAAGAGAAGAAATCCTTACACGTACCATTAAGACTAAATTAAACATGAATAATGCAATAATTGTAAAAGCTGACAAGGGTAACACAACTGTTGTAATGAACAGAGCAACATATGTAGAAAAAACTTTAGACTTCTTCCAAACCAACCACATAACAGAGATACATAAAGATCCAACAGCCAGAATTCAAAAAGAGATTAAACACATCTCAAACAACATCAACTTTCTACTCACCATCCAAGAAGCAAGAAATATTGTAACAATGAGCCCACAAGCACCTTGCCTTCGGTCACAACCCAAGATACACAAAAATGGGACCCCCATAAGACCTATAGTGAACTGCAGGAACAGCCCAACATTCAAACTCAACAAAATGCTCTTCAAAATTCTCAAAGAAGCATACACATTCAATAATGAGAGAACACTTAAAAACACAACAGAATTCACACAACATGTCAAAGACATAGAAGTACCTGACGGAGCCACACTTGCCTCATTTGACATACAAAACCTTTATTCCTCTGTGCCAATAGATCCCACACTACAGATAATCAATGCCAACCTACAAAAACATAAAAAAATCCCTTCAACTCACATTACTGAGCTAATGGACCTGCTCGAATTCACACTTTCACACAACTACTTTAAATTCAACCATAAAATCTACATACAAACAGATGGCCTGGCAATGGGCTCGAATCTTTCTGGGTTGCTAGCTGAAATATTTATAAGTAACTTAGAAGACAAAATCCTGAATTCTGATCACCACCTCCTCAAAAATATCATCTACTACTACAGATATGTGGATGACACCATCATTTTAATCAAAGGCACTAAAGATGACATCAGTGAGTTGAACCAGTTATTCAACAGCTCCCATGAAAACATAAAATTCACAGTTGAACACCAAACAGATGACAGTATAAATTTCTTAGACCTTACAGTTAGAATAAGGAATAACAGACATGAGTTTGAAATTTACCGGAAGCCTACCACAACACATACTACAATCCACAACTCCTCCTGTCACCCCACAGCCCACAAAATGGCAGCATTCCGGTACATGATCAATAGAGCTATCCAACTACCACTCTCTGAAGACAAAAGTGATCAAGAAATCCAAATAATAAAACAAACAGCTATTGCAAATGGTTATAACAGCTCCATAGTAGACACCCTAAAACACTCAATAATGGCAAAGAAATCACAACACAAAAAACAAAAAGAAAATATCATCTTCCACACAATCCCCTTTCTAGGTAAGATTTCCTATCAGATAGCCAATGTCTTCAAGCGAAAAGGCATAAGCATATCCTTCACAACAGACAACAGGATCGGACAGAAATTACCCCACAACATCAGCACACAAAACCCTCTGCATCACACAGGCGTATACAAAATTAAATGTTTAGACTGTGACTGCTTCTACATAGGCCAGACAGGGAGATCATTTGAGATTAGGTTCAAAGAACACATGGCAGCACTAAAAAACAAAAAATACCACACATCAGCTATTGCCACCCACCTGCATGAAACAAAACACCATGTTAACAACACAAGTATCAGCATCCTACACATCCAACCAAAAGGCAGAAAACTAGACATCCTTGAAACACTCCAAATATACAAACATCAAACTAAACAACCTGAATGCATCTTAAATGACAAAAATGACAATATTTACAGTAGTATCATCTCCGTTTTCAACAACTGCCTACGTCATTAAAAATTGCTAAGCACACACACACACACACACACACACACACACACACACACACCCTAAGATTTACCACTAATATTTATTTATGTTACCATATCAGCCCTGAGTGTACAGGAGATTGACTTCATTTACAGATATACAAGCACACCAACAGTTTGTACCCCTTGTCAGCTTGAAACTATGTATACAACTGCTGATACAAATGCACATCCATGTGCACTTTTTAAGCATTTAGCAATATATTACCACAACCTTTAGACAGTTAATACATGCAACAGATATAATCTTAAGATCCTTTGCCTTGTAAAGTTTGCTGTCATACAATCTCTCTCTCCACCCTCTCCCTCCCTCTCATGTTCTCTTTATATTCCTTCCCCTCTGCCTCCAGCCTTTCATATCTACCTATGAACCCCTATAAGAATGGTCAATTGTGTATTATTTTATTTTATTTTATCACTGTAGCCAATATGATTATTGTACTTAAAGTTTCTAACACCTCACCTGATTGTATAAATGAGTATGAACTTTATGCTATTTTAAGCTGTCAAAATCGTATTTACTTACTGCCTGAAGTATTTACTCCAACAAATGTATTCAACACCTCCAAATCATTCAAAATGTTTTCTGTAATAATGTTGTTAGGACGTATATTCTCTGGACTTTGTGAGAACGTTTTCTCTTTTGCTGTACGATCCATGCACCTAATAGATTACGACGCCATATTTGTTTATACAATATGATAGTGTTCATGTGATGTGTTACGACTGTGAAAGGATCCTGTGACCACTGGAGGTACTTTATCTTACTTAATTTATGTTTACTGCTAGATACAAGTTCAATTTTTGTCAAAACAGACCAAGTTCTGAAATACTGTTTTGTTTTCTCCACTAGACAGTGTCACAACTTCCTCCAAAGAAATCGTAACACAACACAAACACACAAATGTCATATTAACTGATGTATATCCACCTGATGATAGAGGTATAAACCTTTGAAACGCGTCGTGGAAACAAATAAACAGTGACTGGTAACAGTAAACTTATTGTTTCATTTAATGTCAATAACAGTCACGGTAAAGCCTAACCTAAAAATGTTCGCATTTAAAGTTAATCTGCCCAGTCAGGCAATCAAGGCTATTTTCGAGTACAAAAACAGCGCAGAAAAGCTCGCAATGACAACACAGCATATTCACTTCAATAGAAATTGTCTCAGAAATAACGTCATTCCAAATTATGTAAAGATTGACGTCAAAATAAACACGACAACTGCAAAGAAAACACTGATAAACGCACGGAAATTCTGGGTGAAAAACAAACTGAAAGAACTTTATATTAAAAAACAAATGTTCAACACGCAGCTTTATAATGCAGAATTACAGTTGGGAAAGTTGCTTCATAGACTAGACTACGATTCCATAACCGAAAAAGTCAGAAAGTACATCGAGTTCATTGTACAGAAAACAAAAACCACACAGAAGAAAAAACTAGCCAGTCTTATAAATCAACAGTTACCTCCCAAACTGAACCAAAACAGCCAAAGGAAACACACATTCTACACACCTTTCCTCAACAACACAGACATAATATTCACTGCAGAAGAAGAAACACTACTCTGCAAAGGTTTAAAACACAATGTTCAAGCTCCACTGGACCCAAGGAACCAAGAAAAGCTCATCACTAGTGCCACACAGATCTCAACCATCGCCCTTAAGAAGCAAAATGACAGAATAGCAGCCTGCCACAAAATTAATGAAATTATTGAGAAGGAAATTGCAAAACCATTCCCAGCATACAAGAAAAGAGAAGAAATCCTTACACGTACCATTAAGACTAAATTAAACATGAATAATGCAATAATTGTAAAAGCTGACAAGGGTAACACAACTGTTGTAATGAACAGAGCAACATATGTAGAAAAAACTTTAGACTTCTTCCAAACCAACCACATAACAGAGATACATAAAGATCCAACAGCCAGAATTCAAAAAGAGATTAAACACATCTCAAACAACATCAACTTTCTACTCACCATCCAAGAAGCAAGAAATATTGTAACAATGAGCCCACAAGCACCTTGCCTTCGGTCACAACCCAAGATACACAAAAATGGGACCCCCATAAGACCTATAGTGAACTGCAGGAACAGCCCAACATTCAAACTCAACAAAATGCTCTTCAAAATTCTCAAAGAAGCATACACATTCAATAATGAGAGAACACTTAAAAACACAACAGAATTCACACAACATGTCAAAGACATAGAAGTACCTGACGGAGCCACACTTGCCTCATTTGACATACAAAACCTTTATTCCTCTGTGCCAATAGATCCCACACTACAGATAATCAATGCCAACCTACAAAAACATAAAAAAATCCCTTCAACTCACATTACTGAGCTAATGGACCTGCTCGAATTCACACTTTCACACAACTACTTTAAATTCAACCATAAAATCTACATACAAACAGATGGCCTGGCAATGGGCTCGAATCTTTCTGGGTTGCTAGCTGAAATATTTATAAGTAACTTAGAAGACAAAATCCTGAATTCTGATCACCACCTCCTCAAAAATATCATCTACTACTACAGATATGTGGATGACACCATCATTTTAATCAAAGGCACTAAAGATGACATCAGTGAGTTGAACCAGTTATTCAACAGCTCCCATGAAAACATAAAATTCACAGTTGAACACCAAACAGATGACAGTATAAATTTCTTAGACCTTACAGTTAGAATAAGGAATAACAGACATGAGTTTGAAATTTACCGGAAGCCTACCACAACACATACTACAATCCACAACTCCTCCTGTCACCCCACAGCCCACAAAATGGCAGCATTCCGGTACATGATCAATAGAGCTATCCAACTACCACTCTCTGAAGACAAAAGTGATCAAGAAATCCAAATAATAAAACAAACAGCTATTGCAAATGGTTATAACAGCTCCATAGTAGACACCCTAAAACACTCAATAATGGCAAAGAAATCACAACACAAAAAACAAAAAGAAAATATCATCTTCCACACAATCCCCTTTCTAGGTAAGATTTCCTATCAGATAGCCAATGTCTTCAAGCGAAAAGGCATAAGCATATCCTTCACAACAGACAACAGGATCGGACAGAAATTACCCCACAACATCAGCACACAAAACCCTCTGCATCACACAGGCGTATACAAAATTAAATGTTTAGACTGTGACTGCTTCTACATAGGCCAGACAGGGAGATCATTTGAGATTAGGTTCAAAGAACACATGGCAGCACTAAAAAACAAAAAATACCACACATCAGCTATTGCCACCCACCTGCATGAAACAAAACACCATGTTAACAACACAAGTATCAGCATCCTACACATCCAACCAAAAGGCAGAAAACTAGACATCCTTGAAACACTCCAAATATACAAACATCAAACTAAACAACCTGAATGCATCTTAAATGACAAAAATGACAATATTTACAGTAGTATCATCTCCGTTTTCAACAACTGCCTACGTCATTAAAAATTGCTAAGCACACACACACACACACACACACACACACACACACACACCCTAAGATTTACCACTAATATTTATTTATGTTACCATATCAGCCCTGAGTGTACAGGAGATTGACTTCATTTACAGATATACAAGCACACCAACAGTTTGTACCCCTTGTCAGCTTGAAACTATGTATACAACTGCTGATACAAATGCACATCCATGTGCACTTTTTAAGCATTTAGCAATATATTACCACAACCTTTAGACAGTTAATACATGCAACAGATATAATCTTAAGATCCTTTGCCTTGTAAAGTTTGCTGTCATACAATCTCTCTCTCCACCCTCTCCCTCCCTCTCATGTTCTCTTTATATTCCTTCCCCTCTGCCTCCAGCCTTTCATATCTACCTATGAACCCCTATAAGAATGGTCAATTGTGTATTATTTTATTTTATTTTATCACTGTAGCCAATATGATTATTGTACTTAAAGTTTCTAACACCTCACCTGATTGTATAAATGAGTATGAACTTTATGCTATTTTAAGCTGTCAAAATCGTATTTACTTACTGCCTGAAGTATTTACTCCAACAAATGTATTCAACACCTCCAAATCATTCAAAATGTTTTCTGTAATAATGTTGTTAGGACGTATATTCTCTGGACTTTGTGAGAACGTTTTCTCTTTTGCTGTACGATCCATGCACCTAATAGATTACGACGCCATATTTGTTTATACAATATGATAGTGTTCATGTGATGTGTTACGACTGTGAAAGGATCCTGTGACCACTGGAGGTACTTTATCTTACTTAATTTATGCTTACTGCTAGATACAAGTTCAATTTTTGTCAAAACAGACCAAGTTCTGAAATACTGTTTTGTTTTCTCCACTAGACAGTGTCACAACTTCCTCCAAAGAAATCGTAACACAACACAAACACACAAATGCCATATTAACTGATGTATATCCACCTGATGATGGAGGTATAAACCTTTGAAACGCGTCGTGGAAACAAATAAACAGTGACTGGTAACAGTAAACTTATTGTTTCATTTAATGTCAATAACAGTCACGGTAAAGCCTAACCTAAAAATGTTCGCATTTAAAGCATACGAACACTTCGACTGAAATGTGCAGGACCTCCATCGTGCATGAACCACATGTTGTGTCGTACTTTTAAAGGCACGTGTTCTAGCAGCACAGGTAGAGTATCCCGCATGAAATCATCATAACGTGCTCCATTGAGCATAGACGGAAGAACATAGTGTCCAATCAAGACATCACCAACAAGCCTGCCCAAACGTTCACAGAAAATCTGTGTTGATGACGTGATTGTACAATTGCGTGCGGATTCTCGTTAGCCCACACATGTTGATTGTGAAAATTTACAATTTGATCACGTTGGAATGAAGCCTTATCCGTAAAGAGAACACTTGCACTGAAATGAGGATTGACACTTTGTTGGATGAACCATTCGCAGAAGTGTACCCGTGAAGGATAATCAGCTGCTGATAGTGCCTGCACACGCTGTACATGGTACGGAAACAACTGGTTCTCCCGTAGCACTCTTCATACAGTGACGTGGCCAACGATATCTTGTACAGCAGCAACTTCTCTGACGCTGACATTAGGGTTATCGTTAACTGCACGAAGAATTGCCTCGTCCATTGCAGGTGTCCTCGTCGTTCTAAGTCTTCCCCAGTCGAGAGTCATAGGCTGCAATGTTCCGTGCTCCCTAAGACGCCGATCAATTGCTTCGAACGTCTTCTTGTCGGGACACCTACGTTCTGGAAATCTGTCTTGATACAAACGTACCGCGCCACGGCTATTGCCCCGTGCTAATCCATACACGAAATGGGTATCTGCCAACTCCACATTTGTAAACATTGCACTGACTGCAAAACCACGTTCGTGATGAACACTAACCTTTTGATGCGATGTACTGATGAGCTTGATGCTTGTACTGTAGAGCAATGAGTCGCATGTCAACACAAGCACCGAAGTCAACATTACCTTCCTTCAATTGGGTCAACTGGCGGTGCATCGAGGAAGTACAGTATATACTTACGAAGCTAAAATGAGGTCTAACATGGAAATGAAGCGTTTCCGGACACATGTCCACATAACATCTTTTCTTTATTTGTCTGTAAGGAATGTTTCCTGAAAGTTTGGCCGTACCTTTTTGTAACACCCTGTATATAACGCCACAGCCTATACACCTAACGAGCTTATGTTTGATCGCAAAGGATCAAATGAGTGGAGCGATCCGTTGCCAAAGATTTCATTTCAGCAGCTGTCGCACAGCATGCTAATGCAAGAAACAGATGCTACTCTAATACTGTTAACAGAACTAAACTGTATTTGCACCTTAAAAATGGATTTAAACTCTGTATCTGAACTGACGCCATTTTCGCTTGGACAGACAACAATGAAAACGTGCCAAATGTTCACAAAAATTAGACAGTAACTTTAGGCCCTTCAGCACACAACGAACAAGATAGGCCCAAAACAAAGAAAGATTTCATATTTTTAAACCGGCTCAAAGAATATGGCATTTCGGTACGTTATAATTAATGTCCTAAATGCATACAGCTGAAAGTACACGATACTAGAAGAGAAAAAGTCTCAGTAAACATGGTCAAAAAATGGTTCAGGTGGCTCCCGAGCACTATGGGACTTAACTTCTGAGGTCATCAGTCCCCTAGAACTAAGAACTACTTAAACCTAACTAACCTAAACTCATCACACACATCCGTGCCCGAGGCAGGATTCGAACCTGAGACCGTAACGGTCGCGCGATGCCAGACTGTAGCGCCTAGAACCGCTGGCCAGTCCGGCCAGCATAGACAAAAATAAGACATACCTTAAGCGCTACGTGCATTTATTCGGTAGAAGAGATGTGCTTCAGAGCAGCGGAGGTGAAGAAGTGCTCGTAGTTCTTCAGATATGGCGAATCTTTGCTTCTGGTATTGTGTACTTTCAACTGTGTATGTTTACGCCATAAATAATGGTACACCCTATACATTACCATAAAGCAGTAACTGTCAAACAGTTACAGCTGCCTATCTAACGGTGTCTAGAGCAAGAAAAATATTATTTTCAGTTTTCACAGAAATATTGATCGAATTTAAATTTTCAAAATATTAATAATCTACTTATTAAGAGGTCTAATCTTACATTAAAGGTTTAACACAACAAGTCAAGCACTAGGCCACTATTAGCCGAGGGACACTAGCGTTGCCACTCGTGACGTCACGAATGACGCCGCTAGGTGCCAGAGAGCTCGGACATTGTGTCTTAAGGAGGTCGCAGACGACCGAAAGTATGTTCAAATGGCTCTGAGCACTATGGGACTTAACATCTAAGGTCATTAGTCCTCTAGAACTTAGAACTACTTAAACCTAACTAACCTAAGGACATCACGCACGTCCATTCCCCAGGCACCGAGCGAGGTGGCGCAGTTATTAGCACACTGGACTCGCATTCGGGAGGACGACGGTTCAATCCCGTCTCCAGCCATCCTGATTTAGGTTTTCCGTGATTTCCCTAAATAGTTTGAGGCAAATGCCGGGATGGTTCCTTTGAAAGGGCACGGCCGATTTCCTTCCCAATCCTTTCCCAACCCGAGCTTGCGCTCCGTCTCTAATGACCTCGTTGTCGACGGGATGTTAAACACTACCCACCACCACCATTCCCGAGGCAGGATCTGCGACTGCAGCTGTCGCACGGTTCCACACTGCAGCGCCTAGAACTGCTCGGCCACTGCGGCCGGTCCGAAAGTATGTGGCCGACAGAAATGTCGGCGAATAAACGCGCACGTCAGTCCGATTTTGGGAATGAGCAAACTGCCTCCAGTTTATGGATAATTATAACTGAAGATGAATGCGCAACTGCGATGCCAAGCTACATATCTGAGATACCGACGAAAAAGGCAAAATCGACATTTCTGGGCCCATCCAGTTGTCAGCAAATGATTGCTTACGGGGTAATTTCATACGTTGGACTAGGATTTATGTGTCATGAGAAGTTCTTCGACTATTTTCGTATGTCTAAAATCTCATTCAATGAGCTGTATTAGGAACAGTAGCTGGTCGACGTAGATGTACTTTCGCCTTTTCATTCGCAGAGCTTTGCGGAAATGCTTTCTTCTACGGAGCTAGTTCTCGTCTGAATCAGTCATGGAGGGAACCCAACTTTTTCTAAATTTAAGTACGTGCAACAGAAGATATGCGTCGATACCTGTTTGTTTCACTTTCTTTTTTTATAGATATTTGGCAACAGGCAGCTCCTCCATATCTTTATATTTTAAATGTTTGCTTGCTCCATCGGTAGATAAAAGTGTTTTCGAAGTATGGCAAGCTCTTTGCGAAATTTTAGAAGAATCGTATGTACCATCTTCAATAGAGGAATCAGGGTGGCAAATTTCAAAGAATTTTTATCAAAGACCAATTTTCCAGATTCTTTAGGACCCATTCATTGTAAGCAAATAGCCATACAAACACCCCAACACCGGTTCAAACTACTTCAGTTATAAACAATATTTCTCTGTGATACTCCAAGCTGTAGAGAACTCGGATTACTACTTAACGTATATTGGTATAGGAGCTTATGACAAATGTGGCGACTGTGACGTGTTTCACAGTTTATCCATTGGGAAATGTTTAGCTGATAGTGGCTTGAATCCATTGGGTGGCTAACAATTCGCCGCCTGTTGTGGCCGAGTGGTTCTAGGCGCTTCAGACCGTAACCACGCTGCTGCAACGGTCGCAGGTTCGAATCCTGCCTCGGGCATGGACGTGTGTAATGTCCTTAGGTTAGTTAGGTTTAAGTAGTTCTAAGTATAGGCGACTGATGACCTCAGATGTTAAGTCCCATAGTGCTTAGAGCTCTTTGAACCATCTTTTGGCTAACAGTTACCTCATGATGAACCTGATAAACTCATACCATTTCTTTCCATAGGAGATGAGGCATTTGTAGCATCAACACAATTTTGAGACCTAATCCTAATCGATATTTGGGTACGCAGGAAAGGACTTTTAACTACAGATCATGTGAGGCAAGGCATATAGTGGAATGAACATTTGGAATTTTAGCTAGTAAATGGAGGATATTCTGTTCATATAATAAAACCACGAAGTGATCTACACAGCTTTGTAAGGAAGAAAGACGATATTATCTTTGAAGATACATTACATGGACCACCCTTTGCAAGTATATCATTGCAAGGTACAAGAGGTACAAATAACAGAATGCAGATTAGGGATTGTTTCGCTAATTGCTTTAAATCATCACAAGGGTAAGTTCAGAGGCAATACGATAATATATAGCAAACTGGTAAATAAACGAAATTACAAATTTCTTAGCCACGCGGTCTTAGGCGCCTTGTCATGGTCCGTGCGGCTCTCCACGTCGGAGGTTCGAATCCTCCCTCGGGCATGGGTGTGTGTGTTGTCCATGGCGTAAGTTAGTTTAAGTTAGATTAGGTAGTGTGTAGGCTTAGGGACCGATGACCTCGGCAGTTTGATCCCGTAAGATCTTACCACAAATTTCAATTTTTTTTACAAATTTCTTACCTCCGCTTCACTGTATCTTTCAACTCCAAACGATTCGAGTTACCGATCACTTCCACCCGTACCTCATCCTGTAGTTTCTTCTGTTATTTTTCTGTCACGATATTCTGCAGTGGAAACATAATTCAAAGGATCACGTTTCTGCACATCAATAAACACCCTCTCTGTATCAATATCCGTTGTCAACACAGCATGGCTACTAAACTGCCTGTAGTGTGCTTAAGGCCATTTAAATGCGTATGTTTCTTAGCCATCACCAACAGTCGCATCGGGTTAAGTCGGTGAGAAAGTAGATCATGTCTTACCCTTTTTGCCAGCCAAACTATTTCGAAGGTCGTGTGTTTCCCTCTATTTAGAATATTTGATGCCTATTACAGTCTATAAAGTAGTCAGTGAACAACAGTCAGTCGTGTGTGCTCTATCTTACAGGCAGGGGCGGGAACATATTACCCACCTTCTTTTATGTGGATGCACAATTACGTCCGACCTCCTGTGGGAATCTCAGAGTAGCGAGCATGGGGGAGTGATCTACATCTACATTTATACTCCGCAAGCCACCCAACGGTGTGTGGCGGAGAGCACTTTACGTGCCACTGTCATTACCTCCGTTTCCTGTTCCACTTGCGTATGGTTCGCGGGAAGAACGACTGCCGGAAAGCCTCCGTGCGCGCTCTAATCTCTCTAATTTTACATTCGTGATCTCCTCGGGAGGTATAAGTAGGGGGAAGCAATATGTTCGATACCTCATCCAGAAACGTACCCTCTCGAAACCTGGACAGCAAGCTACACCGCGATGCAGGGCGCCTCTCATGCAGAGTCTGCCACTTGAGTTTGCTAAACATCTCCATAACGCTATCACGGTTACCAAATAACCCTGTGACGAAAAGCACCGCTCTTCTTTGGATCTTCTCTATCTCCTCTGTCAACCCGATCTGGTACGGATCCCACACTGATGAGCAATACTCAAGTATAAGTCGAACGAATGTTTTCTATGCCACCTCCTTTGCTGATGGACTACATTTTCTAAGGACTCTTCCAATAAATCTCAACCTGGCACCCGCCTTACCAACAATTAATTTTATACGATCATTCCACTTCAAATTGTTCCCTACTCATACTCCCAGATATTTTACAGAAGTAACTGCTACCAGTGTTCGTTCCGCTATCATATATTATCATACAATAAAGGATCCCTCTTTCTATGTATTGGCAATACATTACATTTGTCTATGTTAAGAGTCAATTGGCACTCCCTGCACCAAGTGCCTATCCGCTGAACATCTTCCTGCATTTCGCTGCAATTTTCTAATGCTGCAATTTTTCTGTATACTACAGCATCATCCGCGAAAAGCCACATGGAAGTTCCGACACTATCTACTAGGTCATTTATATGTATTGTGAAAAGCAATGGTCCCATAACACTCCCCTGTGCACGCCAGAGGTTATTTTAACATCTGTAGGCGTCTCTCCATTGAGAACAACATGCTGTGTTCTGTTTGAAAAAACTCTTCAATCCAGCCACACAGCTCGTCTGATATTCCGTAGGCTCTTACTTTATCAGGCAACAGTGCGAAACTGTATCGAACGCCTTCCGGAAGTCAAGGAAAATGGCATCTACCTGGGAGCCTGTATCTAATGTTTTCTGAGTCTCATGAACAAGTAAGGCAAGTTAAGTGTCATACGATCGCTGTTTCCGGAATCCATGTTGATTCCTACAGAGTAGATTCTGGGTTTCCAAAAACGACACGATACTCGAGCAAAAAACATGTTCTAAAATTATACAACAGATCGACGTCAGAGATATAGGTCTATTGTTTTGCACATCTGCTCGACGACCCTTGTTGAAAACTGGAACTACCTGTGCTCTTTTCCAATCATTTGGAAGCTCCAGTTCCTCTAGAGACTTGCGGTATACGGCTATTAAAAGGGGGGCAAGTTCTTTCGCGTACTCTGTGTAGAATCTTATTGGTATCCCGTCAGGTCCAGTGGATTTTCCTCTGTTGAGTGATTTCAGGGACTGCGGATAGGTGGCGCTAGGTGGGTGTGGGGGTCTGCAGGGAGGCGAGCCGAGACAGTCCGCGCAGTGGCGGTGAACAGTGAGTCCAGGCCGTGCAATGGTTAACACAGGTGCCTACTAAGCAGGGTTCGAATCCCGGTCAGCCACTGGCACATTTTCACTCGTCGCCGCTGATTCCGTGTACAGTCCAGATGCAGTTGGCATCAGTCCCTTCTCTTTCCTTTCCGCCGGCCGCGGTGGTCTCGCGGTTCTAGGCGCGCAGTCCGGAACCGAGCGACTACTACGTTCGCAGGTTCGAATCCTGCCTCGGGCATGGATGTGTGTGATGTCCTTAGGTTAGTTAGGTTTAAGTAGTTCTAAGTTCTAGGGGACTGATGACCACAGCAGTTGAGTCCCATAGTGCTCAGAGCCATTTGAACCATTTTTTTTTTTCTTTCCTTTCCTTTCCCTCCCCCCCGCCACATTCAATTTACTTGTAAGGGAGCATATTAGCCGACAGAAACCAGCGGCACCACTTATCCACCAGTTGCCGGGCTCGGCATCACTTCTACCCACTTCTACTCCCAAGACCGTCACGGGGCATTGCGATATATGGAGCCTATTTGTGGTAAGCGACGACATGTGCCACACAACGGCCTCATACGCAAACTAAGCGAAGCTGGTTTCCTGGACGGACTCGTACGTCTCATACACTCGTATCTCACGAACATGTGTTTCAACACTAACTTGCAGGATGATCAGTCCACACAACATGGTATCCAAGCTCGAGTACCCAAGGAAGCATGCTTGGGCTCATCTTGTTCAACCTGTGCATTAACGACTTCCCAGCAACACAAAACACGACGTTAGCCATCTACGCCGATGACACCGCCATCCTTGCCCAAGATTGGAAACCGTCGAACATTAATTAACGAATACAGACAGCACTCAGAACAGCCGAGCCTTGGTTGGAGCGATGGCTTATTAAAGTAAACGTCGACAAGTGCGAAGCAGTTCTGTTTACACACAGACCGAAACTACTGCGTAAACATCAACATAGTAGACAGATAACACTACATACACGCCCATTAAGTTTCAGAGAGAATGACAGATACCTAGGTGTCTGGATGAATTGGAAACTCACATGGGGGGACCACATTGAATACGTTGCCAACCGAGCGCACGCGAGGCTCAAACAGCTCTACCCAACGCTCAACAGGGAAAGCACACTGAATAGGAGGGTGTCGAGGTCCATATACATGAATGAAGTACACAGCTCCCGTCTGGGGATATGCAGCTCCTACACGCCTGCGCCGCCTGCAGGTCATACAGAACAAAGTGCTACGTATCATTAGCAACGCTCCACGCTACACACCCACCGTGGAACTTCACCGGAAATACCGCCTGGAAACCCTCAAGGAAGTATTCAAAAAACACGCCACACGACTATACAGGAACTTGAGACACTCGAACAATCTTTTTATCCTCACTCTGAAAAACTACGATCACAACCATAGGTGGAAGCACAACAGGCCAAAGACACTGCTAGCTAGGGCATAGCCACCCTTGGTAAACTAACATACACCAACAAGCGACAAACGTCGGTAAGCCCCTGCATATCAGCAACACTGGCTGGTAATTACCGGCTGATACTAGGAAGAGCAGTTGAACGGAATGGACAGTGTCTTGAAAGGAAGGTATAAGATGAACACCAACAAAAGCAAAACGAGGATAACGGAATGTAGTCGAATGAAATCGGGTGATGCTGAGGGAATTAAATTAGGAAATGAGACGCTTAAAGTAGTAAAGGAGTTTAGCTATTTGAGGAGCAAAATAACTGATGATGGTCGAAGTAGAGAGTATATAAAATGTAGACTGGCAATGGCAAGGAAAGCGTTTCTGAAGAAGAGGAATTTGTTAACATCGAGTATTGATTTAAGTGTCAGGAAGTCGTTTCTGAAAGTATTTGTATGGAGTGTAGCCATGTATGGAAGTGAAACATGGACGATAAATAGTTTGGACAAGAAGAGAATAGAAGCTTTCGAAATGTGGTGCTACAGAAGAATGCTGAAGATTAGATGGGTAGATGACATAACTAATGAGTAAGTATTGAATACGATTGGGGAGAAGAGAAGTTTGTGGCACAACTTGACCAGAAGAAGGGATCGGTTGGTAGGACATATTCTGAGACATCAAGGGATCACAAATTTAGTACTGGAGGGCAGAGTGGAGGGTATAAATCGTAGATGGAGACCAAGAGATGAATACACTAAACAGATTCAGAAGGATGTAGGTTGCAGTAGGTACTGGGAGATGAAGAGGCTTGCACAGGATAGAGTAGCATGGAGAGCTGCATCAAACCAGTCTCAGGACTGAAGACCACAACAACAACAACAACTAGAGCCGAACAACAGGCTACCGCAAGGACACCGACGAGCTCGCCCACTAACGCACAAACGATTCGCCAACATCACCCTACACTATGCATCCGATATATCATCTATGGGACACAAAAACGACAGTAAACCTAACTGTTGTAGGTTGCTGAAGCTGAAAGAGAGTTCAACGCCAGCACCCAGCAGCAGCCGCCGAGCAACAGCACAGCACAACGTCAAAGGTATCGACATGCATGATACACACTACTAACAAAGCCTTCCCTTGCACGACCTATCGCAGGCAGCAAGACATCCGCTACTGCTCTTACCACCCGACCTATCGCAGAGGTTTTTATACCTTCGCTCTTGCCTTGGCACTTTTTTTCTTCCTCTGCCCTTCAAACCGCTACCCTTCGTTCGACTTCGACCCAACCTATCTCCAGATGAGCGCGTATTAATGGTTAACCTTAACCAGACGTACGCAAACATCACGGTACCCACATCCTGCTACACCTCACTTTAGTGAAAACTAACCGTTATGCAGAGATGGCAGTAGACCTATTGAGTTGGCCATGATGCCGGTGTGGGCGTGGAGGGGCTCCACCTCTGTGGACTAGTGCTACTCTCTGCTGTATGGACATGCACGCACACGGTACGTCAGTCAAAAAAAGTTCAAATGGCTCTGAGCACTATGGGACTTAACATCTGAGGTCATCAGTCTAATAGAACTTTAGAAATACTTAAACCTAACTAACCTAATGACATCACACACATCCATGCCCGAGGCAGGATTCGAACCTGCGACCATAGCAGCAGCGCGGTTCCGGACTGAAGCGAATAGAACCGCTCGGTTACAGCGGCCGGCTAAGTCAGTCGAGCACATGCTATCGGCCAGTCAATAACTAATTGCAACAATAAACTGAAAGTAGTGTTTGCTACAGTGCATTACAACATCGTCATTTTTTTAATGAGTTGCTAAATAGAGAGATACCAAATAAGGCACACTGAGACGTGAGGGTAATGAATGAAAGCAGAATAAAATCAGAAGACCTAATTTCTGAGACTGAAAGTGAACCCGCAATATGATTTGGTCGATAGAAGCGTAGTCTGAGAAAACAAAATTGAGTACTTGATACAATAGTGTACGGAATCTCATTCGGAAGAAACCTCTGAGCGAAAATAATGTTTTAGATGAGATTTATACTGATTTCATTACATCAGTACATTGACAAACAGAGTGTAATACAGTTCTCTGGTCAATTGAATAATTTTTTTCCTATATTTTCGGATTTTGTTTTTAAACAGAAAAGTAAGGATAAGAAGTACTTCCCATGACATCATTCTCTCAGCTATTTTCCGATGAGAAGTGAGCTGTTATTAAAAAAGTGGCGTCGCAAGTTGCCTGGTTCATAAAACGTATGGTAGCTAGCAGCACCACTCGTGACGTCACGAAGAATGACACCTGCTCTCGATTCAGTGACACATCCTATCCGAATGGTCAGATTGAAAACAAGCTTGCTGCTCGTTTGTACGGGGCATGTCTCAGTCAGTTATGTTTATAAGTTGACAAGTAAATAAATGGCGATAATTGCTCTGAATTACGGGGATTATCGCTTGTTCAAATTCTGAACAAAACTTACGTATTAACTCCAAATAAAACATCAAATATTTAAATAATGAAATCAGATGGCTCTGAGAGAGCCATGCTAAAAGATTGGGTAGTTGTACACAACTCAGAAACCATTTCACATTTATTCACTAATCATATCCTATACCAGGGTACCGGGGATTTTCAAACTTTTGCCGTTACGCCTCCCTTCTGAAGCAAATTATTTTGCTCCCCACCCTGGTCCCCTCCCCCTATTTTTCTATCCATCCTCAGCACTTCTCATACGTGGCGCAAAAAGGGCCCATACATCTATTTACTTCTGTGTAATTATTACAACTGTCAGTTATAACAGCAACAACAATTATAGAGTGTCCTTGGAGCACTTTCGAGTTAAACATTTTCTTAAATTAGTTTATAAACAACTATTGCTACATGTGCAGATACTGGAGCTGTTGCATGGGGGCTTAATTAAATGAATAAGGTGCAATAACTTTAGTAGCTGTGTGACCGGCTACGAAGTCTCGTAACCGGTTGTCCCTGACTAGTATTAGCACGCAATCTGACTGCATAAAATAAAAACAAGGAATGACAAGGAATTTCCATTAACACAATTAATTAATTAAGTCCTCTGCAACTATAAACGCTACGAAACAACAAAGCACAAGTGTAACTGTTCTGTGTGTGGTAGTGTGACTCAACGTACATGTATCTGGCTCGATTCTTCCTCAATACGACAAGATATTTTAAACACCATTTACAATGAACTAATTGAAAAACCAGAAATACTATAATTGAACATAGAAACCAGAATTACAAGTCTAATACATGAACACGAGCCAGATGCCTTGTTTACTGTACCTGTGACCAAGAGGCATTGTCATTAAAGAAATATGTAATTTTTTTTTAGCTCAGTATATATTAACGAAAAATACACTGTGATAATTGCAATGTCTTCCATCTATACATTACACCAACCGAACAGCATCTATTCTCTCGCCCAACAGAACAACAACTGCACTCGACATCCTCTGAACTACGACTGCCTTCAATATCCTCTCAACAATTACTACTGCACAGTGGAGGCGGCGGAATAATAATCTTTGGCGCAATCTCTGGCTCTGTGACTCAGAGTAGGTACCTTTCACTGTGCAAACATGTATATTTCTCTCTCTAATATATATATATATATATATATATATATATATATATATATATATATACTACAAAGTAGTTAGTTGAGCCGCGCGGATTAGCCGAGCGGTCTAGGGCGCTGCAGTTAAGGACTGTGTGGCTGGCTCCGGCGGAGGTTCGAGTCCTTCCTCAGGCATGGGTGGGTGTGTGTTTGTCCTTAGAATAATTTAGGTTAAGTAGTGTGTAAGCTTAGGGTTTGATGGCCTTAGCAGTTAAGTCCCATAACATTAAAAAAAAGTTTGTTGAAGTTTAACTGTTTCCATGTGTATTCCTTTTAAGTCATTCAGAATGTTTTAACATGTGAAAGATCTCGATGTACAAATAAAAATGGAACAAATTTCTATATTTAAATGTCAATTGAAAAACTGTTATATCGAAATTGATCATTCAAAAAGGAAGTAAAAGGACTGAAGATGGACACGGTTAAAATTTGGAATTTTTATGACATTTGCAGATTGGCCACGACATTTGAACTTGAGTTTGTGAAGATAGCAGTCCAGTCTTAGTTGGATCTTTGAAATAGTAACTCACAGATCCTATTTCAGCCGCAGCCCAGGGCGATGTTTCGTCTTGATTAATACTATGGCGAAAAAAGTTGATTCATACTAACTAAGTTGATTCGAACGGTAATAACACGTCTGATGACCTTCTTGCTAAAGTGGGATATTCATTCAAAGTCTGAACCCAAATATTTTAAAGAGATTTCGATTTAAATTCGTTCGATATGTTGTGTCAATAGAGGATCCTATTAGTTCCTCCTGTTCTGCTGTGGAAGAAGTAATTTCTCCCCCAATAAAAGGTGGAGATTTATATTTTGCTATTAAGTAGGATATGTGCTGCGATGCTCTTAAGGTTTTCTTAGGAACTGATACCTGTTTTTTGAGGAATCTAATATTGCTTTTAGTTGTTGCTCATGGCGCTTGAAAAATTGGATGGGTTTACTTACAAGGTCTGGATATTTTGTCTGCAGATGTTTGTTTAGTTTCACAGGCTTCACGCTATCGTTGACCAAAATCTCCAAACAAAGAACACATTGCGGTTATTCTTCATTATTCTAAAGAATGCTAGTAAAGCCCAATGTCAGATAATCAGCTTGATATTACCCACTTCGGCGTTTAAAACTAACGTTGGTGATAGGGACAGAATAAGAGGCGAAAAAAGAATGTATTTTGATTAAATCTGTATGTTTTCCTTATTAGAACTGCATACTTTCAAGGAAGAGGCACTCAGTGAGTCATTTCCATGGAATCTCCTGTTACAGGAACAGAGGAAAATGCAAAAGAAGAATCTTTTTCCGTATTAAAACTGCACACTTTCAAAGGAGAAAAGGCACTCAGTGAATCACTTCCATGGATTCCCCTGTTACAACTCAGAAATCAACCACTTGCCCATGGCAATGGCGGAACTTATATCACATTTTTTTTAAAATCTTGTTAGTTATTTTCACTGAAAATGGACTTGAAATTCAACTTCTAGCTAATTCATTATCTAATTCATTATCTTTGAACTGATTCCGGAAGCTTCGTTGAAATGGAGTGATCAGTCACAATGGTTGTGATTAACAATCTATTTTTGTAGTAAGGGCTGCAAGGCAGTGGCTGTCATACTGAAAAGCGGCTTATTGTCATCAGTGGTTGTTAAATGTCTGATAAGTAGGTAGACCTGAGGGGCAGCGTAATAGAACATTAATCGCTACTTCTTTTCTCATTACTTCTGCTAACACGATCTATTGGTCAGTTATTGTGAAATAAGACAGGAAATTAATGATGGGGACGCTTCCTAACATTTTTCATGGAAATAAGAATCTGATGTTAGCAATATATTTTCACCGATAGTTTTTCCCTTACATAATGTGAAATATTAATACAGGGTGACACACCGGAGACGGACGGTTTTGAACTGATTAGTACTGAGGGTGCGGTTGTGGGAGGGGGTCGTGGTGGGGATAGTTCTGACCCACACAAGACGCCATTTCATTTACTCACTCGCTATGGAGCAGTGGGACTTGTAACGTCGAGTGTTTGTCTATGACAGTTTCGTGAAAAATGGTGAGTCTGTTATTGCTATGCAGATATTGTTTCGTGCGCTGTTTAATGTCTACGTCTACATCCATACTCCGCAAGCCACCTGACGGTGTGTGGCGGAGGGTACCTTGAGTATCTGTATCGGTTCTCCCTTCTATTCCAGTCTCGTACTGGTCGTGGAAAGAAGGATTGATGTCGGTCGACATGGAGCTATTTCAGGCTGTAACACAATCCTCAGATGGGTGGAAGACTTCAGCTCAACTGGAAACATACTGGATAAGAAGCATCCAGAAATATTAATACAGGGTGACACACCGGAGACGGACGGTTTTGAACTGATTAGTACTGAGGGTGCGGTCGATACCAGAAAATGTTGAAAGGGTAACCCAAGTGGCAGTTAGAAGCCTAGGACGGTCAGCTAGACGTCATACTAGTGAGTTACGAATCAATTGTGAATCGGTTAGACGAATTTTGCATAAAGAATTAAAATTCCATCCCTACAAAATGCTCATTGTCCAACAACTTAAGGAAACTGATTTTGCTGTACGAGATGTCGCTTACAGAATGCAAATCATTTTGGGATCGAATGAAAATGAAATTTTATTGACGAGCGATGAAGCTCATTTTCATTTAAACGGGACCGTGAATAAGCAAAACCTACGTTACTGGGCTCCAGATCATCCACACCTTATCCAACAGCGTCCTCTACACTCAGAAAAAGAAACAGTCTGGTGTGCTTTTGGCTCTGTTGGCATTATTGGACCTTATTTTTTTTTTAAGAGAACGGGGCCACAGTTACTGTTAATTCAGTTCATTACGTTAGTATGCTTAAAACGTTCTAGAAACCAGAACTAAGTAGATGACGAATCCGTTTAAAACGCGTTTGGTCCCAGCAGGATGGGGCAACATCGCACACTGCAAACACTTCAATGATAGTTCTTAGACGCATTTTTCCTGGCCAGATTATCTCACGTTTTGGCACTGTTCCTTGGCCTGCCAGGTCTCCCGACTTGTCAGTATGTGACTTTTTTCTGTGGGGATACCTTAAGAATTGTGTCTATAACCACAAACCATGAAATTTGGACGAGTTGAAGAATCATTCAAGAAATTGCTGCCATCCCTGCAGAGGTTTTAGTCCGTGTGATGGAGGATTTTGAGAAGAGACTTGAGTCATGCATTCGAAATGATGGACATCACCCTGACGACATTATTTTTTACAAATAACTTTTTTAACTAAAATGTCAAATAATGAGCTTTGATTTTGTGTAAATAAACATGCATTAATTTTAAAGTTGGCTGAGTATTATTTCATTAAAAACCTTCCGTCTCTCATGTGTCACCCTGTATTTCAACCAAAGCCGGCGTCCTCCTCAATTACGTCTGCTCCCCCCTCCCATCAGGGCGTCCCCCCCCTCCACCCCTTTGAGGGGGGATGCTTAATATATTCTTTGTAGACGCAGTAGGTATTTCATAAACTATATCTTAACAAGTGGGAGAATCCTCAATTTGGTATAAGGAAAGATTCGTTTCATCTACATGCACTTACACGTTCATCCCACAATATACACACAGAAAGAAGAGAACATAAGCATAAATTTACAAAGCAGATTAAAAAAGGATGAGTCACAGAAACATAGCTTCGCCGATTAACTATGTGGTCGGTAGCTGGCGTAAAAATTTTCCATCTCGGAGGAAAAAAAAAGCAACTTCTATATAATTCTAAAGTCAGCATGCTTAAATGAATAATAACGTTGAGCTGAAGGCTCTCCACGTGGCGGAGAGGTACTTGGTATAATTTCACTAATCAATACCAAGAATAGCAGAACTACAAATGGAACATTATCAAAAGAAATCAAAGAAGACTAGATCCATAGAACGGAAGGCTGTAATGCACAGCATGAGAAGCACGTGGTCTATTACCAAGTCACACGCCGAAAGAAACCAGAAACTCTCGAAATGAATTTAAAACTAAAACATGGAAAATGAATTCTGACACGACAGTCATAAAAACACACACACACTCACACACACACACATTTACATATAAACGGTTCACACTAACTACAGCGAGTTATAATTTGGACTAAGCACTGTCTCATTGCTTAGTAACAGAAGGACAAGGAATCGCTTTAAATAACAGAAATGTTAACAAGCATCACTACACTCTCTAAATGAAATAGATGCTCCGGTAAGATTTCCAATGGCTATACTTCTAAGAAGAAGAGGCTCATAGAGCAGGCGTATGGTCGATAAGGCCCTGGCCACATGTAAAGTAAAGTTAAATAAAGTATGTATACTTCTAAGAAACGTATTAGCATCTCAACTTCAACCAAATTCTTACACATTCCAACTACCTAAACTTACATAACAAGAGATGGCCAAAGCAGACTACCGAATTTTTAGACGACCCAGCGAATAGTGATGTCGCTCGTTTCCGGGCAGATGTCCACAGCTAATAGCAAAAGTGGGCAGAGAAATACGTTCCGGCTACCTGTACCAGTGGTATCAAACTATACAATAGGATTCTTCGAGATACGCTTGCAACCATGCGAATGCCTTCGACGCAGGCATTCTCCTAGTTGCAATTGTTTTTTACCGTGCTAGAGCTGTTCGAGTTGCGGTCAAAGGACGGTTGCAACTACTGGCCATTAAAATTGCTACACCAAGAAGAAATGCAGATGATAAACGGGTATTCATTGGACAAATATATTATATACTAGAACTGACATGTGATTACATTTTCACGCAATTTCGGTGCATAGATCCTGAGAAATCAGTACCCAGAACAGCCACCTCTGGCCGTATTAACGGCCTTGATACGCATGGGCATTGAGTCAAATGGATGGCGTGTACAGGTACAGCTGCCCATGTAGCTTCAACACGATACCACAGTTCATGAAAAGTGGTGACTGGCGTATTGTGACGAGCCAGTTGCTCGGCCACCATTGACCAGACGTTTTCAGTTGGTGAGAGATCTGGAGAATGTGCTGGCCAGGGCAGCAGTCGAACATTTTCTGTATCCAGAAAGGCCCGTACAGGACCTGCAACATGCGGTCGTGCATTATCCTGCTGAAATGTAGGGTTTCGCAGGGATCGAATGAAGGGTAGAGTCAGGGGTCGTAACACATCTGAAATGTAACGTCCACTGTTCAAAGTGCCGTCAATGAGAACAAGAGGTGACAGAGACGTGTAACCAATGGCACCCCATACCATCACGCCGTGTGATACGCCAGTACGGCGATGACGAATACACGCTTCCAATGTGCGTTCACCGCGATGTCGCCAAACACGGATGCGACCATCACGATGCTGTAAACAGAACCTGGATTCATCCGAAAAAAATGACGTTTTGCCATTCGTGTACCCAGGTTCGTCGTTGAGTATAACATCGCTGGCGCTCCTGTCCGTGATGCAGCGTCAAGGGTAACCGCAGCTATTGTCTCCGAGCTGATAGTCCATGCTGCTGCAAACGTCGTGGAACTGTTCGTGCAGATGGTTTTTGTCTTGCAAACGTTGACTCAGTGATCGAGACGTGGCTGCACGATCCGTGATGGTACGCATGTCTCCTCCTCACACGAGGCATCACAACAACGTTTCACCAAGCAACGCCGGTCAACTGCTGTTCGTGTATGAGAAATCGGTAGGAAACTTTCCTCATGTCAGCACGTTGTAGCTGTCGCCACCGGCGCCAACCTTGTCTGAATTCTCTGAAAAGTGAATCATTTTCATATCACAGCATCTTCGTCCTGTCGGTTAAATTTCGCGTCTGTAGCAGGTCATCTTCGTGATGTAGCAATTTTAATGGCCAGTAGTATAGATTCAACTGCAAGCCTTTTAAAGCAGTTGTATATCTCAGACTTGTGAAAATATAATACAGTCTAGTGTAAATTTAATACAGCCTAGTGTAAATCTATTCCTTTGAGCGACTTTTCCGTAGAAATGTGTTGCGTATATAAAACCTGTGGAATCAAAAGCAAAACGGTCTCACTATGCTCTCTTTACTCCACTTTCAAAATGAATAAATTTTCTATTTTGCATACAAGGATCCGATTACAAGAGCCGATAATTGGGGGTCACATATTGTACTCGTTTCCTGCAATGTGCGTGGCAAATTATATGTAGGTCAATCAGGTAGGGCTATAACCACTAGATTGAATGAGCATGAAAGGAGTTGGAAACTGAGGAAGAAAGACTACTCCTTTGTTGAATATGTTCTGAATGAATGCCACTCATATATTGTGAAATGTGATGTGCTCTATAAAGGAAATAAAGGAAGAAAACTAATATTACTTGAAATTTTGGCCATTGGTAAACACCAATCAAAAAATCCTGACCGGGTCCTTAACGACCAAATATGGTTCCACTGCTCATCCTTATTAAAGTAGCAGCCATATATTACACCGCTCACGATTAGCTAATGAGCTTGATATAACTGTTCCACATTCACAGTCCATTGACGTCTTTCTTCCTCCTCC